>NC_086108.1:10656063-10956063 GCF_963921235.1 Mobula hypostoma | reverse complement strand
ACCAAAGTGTTAGGTTATGGACTGCAGATTTTTGATGGATGTTGGCCTGCCTGCATCTTGAGCTCCAGAACTCCTCTCTGCATCCCATGAGATTCTGCAGGTGCTGGAAATTCAGGGCAACATACACACAAAGTACTGGAGGAACTCTGCAGATCAGGTAGTACCTATGGAGAGGAATAAAAAGTCAACGTGACCCTTCTTCCCCTCCTTTCCATCTCTCGGAGCAAACTGTCTCCATGAGCAGCCCCACCCTGACGTCCTAGTAAGTGGCTCAATGTGGGAGTTCATCTGATGATTCCTAAAGACATTCCGGTCCTCCAAGAACACACTGATGTCATGGACTTTACTTGCAGGTCATAGCAAGTGTTTGGATTTGTGGTTAAACTTGGACTAAATGTTGCTGAGATCATCATCATCATCATTATTATGTGCCATGTTGTATGACATCATCATGTGCCGTGTCGAATGACATGGCGATCATGTCTTTCCATGACACTGCTTATTCCTGGCAATTTTTTCTGCAGAAGTGGTTTACCAATGTCTTCTTCTGGGACAGTGTCTTTACAAGGTGGGTGACCCCAGCCATTATCAATAGTCCTCAGAGGTTGTCTGACTGGCGTCAGCAGTCGCATAACCTAGACTTGTGATCTGCACCAGCCACTCATACAACCATCCACCACCTGCTACCATGGCTTCACGTGACCCTGATCTTGGGGAGGGGGGGCTAAGCAAGTGCTACACCTTGCCCAAGGGTGACCTGCAGGCTAGTGGAGGGAAGGAGCATTTTACACCTCCTTTGGTAGAGATGTATCTCCACCCCACTGAGATCAACCTCTTGAAAACATACATTCCATTAGTGGTTCAAAGCAACGCCCTGAAGCACAGCCTTGATGATTATCACGATTTTCTTCTTCTAACCCAGCTGTTCTCTTTCTTTCTTGATGAGTAAAATCAGAGTGCCTCTGCCAAGTATTGAGCTGATTGTTTAGATTTGGGCTCTAGTCCATTGTTAATTAAGGTAGTTCAGAATTACTGTGGTGGAATATTGCATTTCCTATTCCCAGAACAACACTATTCCTTGCCTGGCTTTCATATCACCTCTATCTCCTGATTCAATCTGTCCTTATCCTTGTTCTTCACAGATTTGGAGCAGTGCCTTCACTTTTTCAATTGACCAAAGCAACTTTGCAATAATGAAAAAGTGATGTTGGGACATTTAGTAAAGAATTCCAATTGTTCTGGGCTCACAGGTATGATATGGGTCTCAAGTAAACAAAGTATGATTGAAAGATTGTTGGCCTTGTTTTTCATTCCCTCCATTGTTTCAGCCTTGCGGCCTCCAGGACCTCCTCCAGCCTCCAGTGTGAGGACAGGTACACACTACACATAATCCTGAATTCCAACTGGCTGCATCACCACCTGGTATGGGGGTGGGGCAATGCACAGGATTGAAATAAGCTGCAAGAAGTTGTGAACTCAGTAGGCCTATAATGGGCACTATCCTCCCCCGCATCCAGGACACCTTCAAGGAGCGATGCCTCAAAAAGGCTGCATCCATCGTTAAGGACCCCCATCACCCAGATCATCTGTTCATCTCATTGCTACCATCAGGGATGGGTTACAGGAGCCTGATGTCACACACTCAGTGATTCAGGAACAGGTTCTTATCCTCCGCCATCAGGTTTCTGAATGAACATTGAACCCATGAACACTACCTCACTACTTTCTTTGCACTACTTATTTAATTTATCTTTTTAATATACTACAATTCAGTTTTATTATTATGTAGTGCATTGCACGGCTGCTGCATAACAACAAATTTATTAAACCTGACTCTGCTATTAACCCTGTGCTCTGCATTCAAATTTGCCCTTGCAAATGGAATCTCTTTACAGTTTTCTGTGCTGAAATCCATCTGTCATTTACCAGCCCAGCTGTGCATCCTGTCATTTTCCTGTTGCAGCCTACCACAACACAGAATATAGAACATAGGAGAGTACAGCACAGGGACAGGCCATTCAGCCCACAGGGTTGTGCTAAACCAGCTAAAAATTAAATCAACCCCCTCCCCAAATAAACGAATCCCTCCTACCTACACCATGTCCATATCCCCCCATCTTCCTCAAATCCATGTCCCTATCCAAACATCTCTAAAAGCCTCTCATGTATTTACCTCTACCACCATACCAGACGTGTTGGCATGTGGCCAAGTGGTTAAGGTGTTCGTCTAGTGATTCGAAGGTCACGAGTTCGGGCCTTGGCTGAGGCAGTGTGCGTGTCCTTGAGCAAGGCACTTTACCACACATTGCTCTGCGACAACATCGGTGCCAAGCTGTATGGGTCCTAATGCCTTTCCCTTGGACACCATCGGTGGCGTGGAGAGGGGAGACTTGCAGCATGGGCAACTGCCGGTCTTCCATACAACCTTGCCCAGGCCTGCGCCCTGGAAACTTTCCAAGGTGCAAATCCATGGTCTCATGAGACTAACGGATGTCTATATATAAACATACCAGACAGCACATTCCAGGCATCCACGGCTTTCTGAGTAAAACCCTTACCCCTCACATCCCCCTTGAACCTACCCCTCTCACCTTCAATGCATGCCCTCTGGTATTAGATGGAAACAGATACTCCCTCTATACTCTATCTATGCTTCTCGTAATCTTATAAACTTCTTTCGGACCTCCCCTCAGTCCCCGGCGCTGCAGAGAAAACAGCCCAAGTTTATCCAGCCTCTCATGATAGCACATGCCCTCTTAAACCAAAATCTTCTGCACTATCCACAGCACCACCAACCTTCGTTTCATCTGCTCACCACATTCCAGAGGATACGCCCGTTGCATTTAATTGTAACTCTCCTCTGTGTTGCAGGCCTGGAGTTGAATTGCAAGGAGCCGGTTTCACAGCCAGCAGGCAGCGTGAGGGGAAGAGCCGCTCAGCGCTGTGCGTGAATGCCCTTTTGCAGTGGGCTGCTTTCCCACACTGGGTTCTGGCCTGCGCTCAGCTGGCCCCTCTCTTCCCGCCGCGCTGACCTTTAGCAGCCAGTTCCAGCTCCGTTCCATTTGCTGCCACCCCATAACCCAGAGAGACGGCAGATGGTGTTGATTTTGGAGAAGAGTCAAGTGCATGTAGGCTGCAGACCATCATAGCAAGCTGGAATGCATAATTAGATAGTTAATGGATTTCCTGGATAAAATGTGTGTTTTAATAAGACTGGAACTAGATCTGATTCAGACTGAGAGTGGATGATCCATCCCAATTCTGATTGTCATCATTCTGTGTTATAGGATATAACACTCATACTCTGAACAAACTAATATCTCCTTGAAACTGGATGTCCTGGATTGAAACTCGCTCATTAGAATTGATTTGTAAATGCTGTACAGAAAAGGACACGCAGATCGCAGAACAGTAGCAACTCCCACAGTCTCACAGAAACAGGCCCTTTGGTCCATCTAGTTTATGCCAAACCATTTAAAAACTGACAACTCCCATCGAACTGCACCTGGACCATAGCCATCCATACCCCTACCATCCATTTACCTATTCAAGTTTCTCGTAAATATGAAATTGTGCTTGCATGCACCAGTTACTCTGGTAGCTCATCCCACACTCTCACAACCCTCTGCGTGAAGTTTTCTCTCACGTTCTCCTTAAACTTCTCTTCTTTCACCCTTACCTATGACCTCTGGTTATAGTGCCACCAAACCTCAATGGAAAAAGCCTGCTTGTATTTACCCTATCTATACCCCTCATAATTTTGTATACCTCTATCAAATCTCTTCGCAGTCTTCTACCTTCCAAGGAATAAAGTCCTCAAGTATTCAATCTTTCCTTATAACTCAGGTTCTCCAGTCCCAGTATCATCCTTGTAAATTTTCTCTGCAATCTTTCAAACTTATTTACATAATGGCAGGAGGAGAGAGTGCAGCGCGCCGCACATGCACAACCTTCTGTGAAAAATGATATTGTATCCGTTAAATAGGGGCCGTGGACAATTCTGATTTGTTGGATAGGGATGTGAAAGCACAGAGGAACATCTGGAGAAATTTCTGAAACGCCTGTTCGCTGCTGTCGTTACTGCGCGATCGTGAATCTTCCAGAGGGAAGGCCTCAAAATCCCCGGCTTTGCCTGCTGTTGGCGACCAAGATTGAGGTCAAATCGCTCGGATAGAGATGGTGCTTGGTACTCGGTGTCAGAGAGCTGATAGGAGGCTCGAAGTTTTCGGGCGACTCAGAGTCGGACTGTGGTCAGGGATAGCAGGGAGAATTTTACTTCCTTCTCCCGTCTACGTGAGATGTGGGACATTTGAGAAACTTTGAACTTTTTATGTGCTCATGGACTTCTTCATCAAGTTATGGTATTGTTGCACTGTTGTAACTATGTGTTATAATTATGTGGTTTTGTCAGTTTTTACAGTCTTGGTCTGTCCTGTGTTTTGTGATATCACACTGGAGGAAATATTGTATCATTTCTTAATGCATGCATTACTAAATGACAATAAAAGAGGACTGCGTGTCTTCATAATCTAAAGTTTTTCCTGTAGGTAGATGACCTACACTGCACACAATACTCCAAATTCATCCTCACTAGCATATTATACAACCTCAACATAATATCCCATCTCCCATACTCAATACTTTGATTTATGAAGACCAACATGCCAACAGTTTTCTTTACAATCCTATCTAACTGTGACACCACTTTCAACGAGTTATGAACCTGTATCCCCAGATCCCTTCATTCTACCAAAGGGGAAGTTGGAATTTAGTTTTCTAATTCACAATTATCAACGCGACACCATGGGGACGGTTTGTTTTTGTTTCACCTCATTAGGACTTTATTCCTTGGAACACAGAAGATTGAGAGGAGATTTGATAGAGGTATACAAAATGATGAGGGGTATAGCTAGGGTAAATGCAAGCAGCTTTCTCAACCGAGGTTGGGTGGGATGACAACTAGAGGTCATGAGTTAAGGGTGAAAGGTGAAAAGTTAAAGGGGAACATGAGGGGAGACTTCTTCACTCAGAGTGTAATGAGAGTGTGGATTGAGCTGCCAGTGCAAGTGGTGCATGCAAGTTCGATTTCAATATTTAAGAGAAGTTTGGATGGGTACATGGATGGAGGGCTATGGTCCCAGAGCAGGTAGATGGGAATAGACAGTTTAAATGGTTCGGCACAGTGTAGATGGGCACGGATTTCTATGACTCTATATAACTTCTATCCAATAGTTAAGTCAAGTCACTTTTTATTGTCATTTCAACCATAAGTACTGGTACAGCATACAGTAAAAATGAGACGTTTTTCAGGACCATGGTGCTACATGAACAATACAAAAACTACACTGAACTACGTAAAACAACACAAAAACTACACTAGACTGCAGACCTACCCAGGACTGCATAAAGTGCACAAAACAGTCCAGGCATTACAATAAATAATAAACAAGACAATAGGCACAGTACAGGGCAGTAGGTTGGTGTCAGTCCAGGCTCTGGGTATTGAGGAGTCTGGTGGCTTGGGGGAAGAAACTGTTACATAGGTCGTGAGAGCCCGAATGCTTCGGTGCCTTTTGCCAGATGGCAGGAGGGAGAAGAGTTTGTATGAGGGGTGCGTGGGGTCCTTCATAATGCTGTTTGCTTTGTGGATGCAGCGTGTGGTGTAAATGTCTGTGATGGCGGGAAGAGACGCCCCGATGATCTTCTCAGTTGACCTCACTATCCGCTGCAGGGTCTTCCGATCGGAGATGGTGCAATTTCCGAACCAGGCAGTGATGCAGCTGCTCAGGATGCTCTCAATACAACCTCTGTAGAATGTGGTGAGGATGGGGGGTGGGAGATGGACTTTTCTCAGCCTTCACAGAAAGTAGAGATGCAGCTGGGCTTTCTTTGCTATGGAGCTGGTATTGAGGGACCAGGTGAGATTCTTCACCAGGTGAACACCAAGAAATTTGGTGCTCTTAACAATCTCCACGGAGGAGTCGTCAATGTTCAGTGGAGAGTGGTCGTTCAGTGTCCTTCTGAAGTCAACAACCATCTCTTTTGCTTTGTTCACATTCAGAGACAGGTTGTTGGCTCTGCACCAGTCCGTTAGCCACTGCACCTCCTCTCTGTATGCTGACTCGTCGTTCTTGCTGCTGAGACCCACCACGGTCGTGTCATCGGCGAACTTGATGATGTGGTTCGAGCTGTGTATTGCTGCGCAGTCATAGGTCAGCAGAGTGAACAGCTGTGGACTGAGCACGCAGCCCTGGGGGCCCCCCGTGCTCAGAGTGATGGTGTTGGAGATGTTGCTGCCAATCCGGACTGACTGAGGTCTCCCAGTCAGGAAGTCTAGGATCCAGTTGCAGAGGGAGGTGTTCAGGCCCAGTAGGCTCAGCTTTCCAATCAGTTTCTGAGGAATGATTGTGTTGAATTCAGTATTATAATATTTTATTTATTTAGGAATACAGCATAGTGGGTGGCAGGATGGAGATATGTCTCACTAAAGGAGGTGCAAGGAGTTCCTTCCTTCTGCTGACCTGTGAGTCGCCCTTAGGCACCTGCTTAGCTCCCCAGTCAAAGTCACAAGAAGCCATGGGAGCAGGTGGTGGATGTTGTACGAGCAGCTGGTGCATATCACAAGTCCTGGTTTTGAGACCATTGACAACAAGCAGACAATCTCTGAAGTGTATTGATAATGGCTGGGATCGCACGTCTTGTAAAGACACTGCCCAGAGGAAGGCAATGACAAATCACTTCAGTGGAAAAAAATTTGCCAAGAACAATCATGGTCAAAGGCCATGATTGCCCATGTCATACGACAAGGCACAGAGTGATGATGATGATGATGATGATGATGACAGTGTGGTAACAGATCCCTCCAACCCAACAAGCCCATACTGCCCAACTACACCCATTGGACCAGTTAACACACTGCCCCCTACGTCATTGGAATGTGGAAGGAAACGGGAGCACTCTGAATAAGCTTACCCAGTCATGGGGAGAACAGTGGCCGAAATTGAACTCTGATCTCTGGCGCTATAAAGCTCTATTCAAACTGTTATTCTACCATATTTTAAAGATGAACTCTTGCTCTCCCAGTCTACCTCATCATGGCACCTCCACCTGATTATCTGTCTGCTTATACTGCACTTTCTCTGTAAGAGTAACACTTTATTCTGCATTCTGTTATTGTTTTTTCTTTTGTGAAGATTAGTTTGATTTGGTCCTACACATCAAAGTATCAAAACAGATGGTGAAATGAACAATTATTACCCTTAACCATCAGGCTCCTGAACCAGTGTGGATAACTTCACTCACCACAATGAGCCTCAGGTCCCACACCACCAGGTTCAGGAACAGTTATTACCCCACAACCATCAGGCTCCTGAACCAGTGTGGATAACTTCACTCACCACAATGAGCTCAGGTCCCACACCACTAGGTTCAGGAACAGTTATTACCCCACAACCATCAGGCTCCTGAACCAGTGTGGATAACTTAACATAGAAACATAGAAAATAGGTGCAGGAGTAGGCCATTCGGCCCTTCAAGCCTGCACTGCCATTCAGTACGATCATGGCTGATCATCCAACTCAGAATCCTGTACCAGCCTTCCCCCCATACCCCCGATCCCTTTAGCCACAAGGGCCATATCTAACTCCCTCTTAAATATAGCCAATGAACTGACCTCAACTGTTTCCTGTAGTAGAGAATTCCACAGATTCACCACTCTCTGTGTGAAGAAGTTTATCCTAATCTCGGTCCTAAAAGACTTCCCCTTTATCCTCAAACTGTGACCCCTCATTCTGGACTTCCCCAACATCGGGAACAATCTTCCTGCATCTGGCCTGTCCAATCCCTTTAGGATTTTATATGTTTCAATCTTCTAAATTCCAACGAGTATAAGCCTAGTCGATCCAGTCTTTCATCATATGAAAGTCCTGCCATCCCAGGAATCAATCTGGTGAACCTTCTTTGTACTCCCTCTATGGCAAGAATGTCCTTCCTTAGATTAGGGGACCAAAACTGCACACAGTGCTCCAGGTGTGGTCTCACCAAGGCCTTGTACAACTGCAGTAGTACCTCCCTGCTCCTGTACTCGAATCCTCTCGGTATAAATGCCAGCATACCATTCGCCTTTTACACCGTCTGCTGTACCTGCATGTCCACTTTCAATGACTGGTGTATAATGACACCCAGGTCTCGTTGCACCTCCCCTTTTCCTAATCGGCCACCATTCAGATAATAATCTGTTTTCCTGTTTTTGCCACCAAAGTGGATAACCTCACATTTATCCACATTAAATTGCATCTGCCATGAATTTGCCCACTCACCTAACCTATCCAAGTCACCCTGCATCCTCTTAGCATCCTCCTCACAGCTAACACTGCCGCCCAGCTTCGTGTCATCTGCAAACTTGGAGATGCTGCATTTAATTCCCTCATCCAAGTCATTTATGTATATTGTAAGCAGCTGGGGTCCCAGCACTGAGCCTTGCGGTACCCCACTAGTCACTGCCTGCCATTCTGAAAAGGTCCCGTTTATTCCCACGCTTTGCTTCCTGTCTGCCAACCAATTCTCTATCCACATCAATACTTTACCCCCAATACCATGTGCCTTAAGTTTGCACACTAATCTCCTATGTGGGACCTTGTCAAAAGCCTTTTGAAATTCCAAATATACCACATCCACTGGTTCTCCCCTATCCACTCTACTAGCTACATCCTCAAAAAATTCTATGAGATTTGTCAGACATGATTTTCCTTTCACAAATCCATGCTGACTTTGTCCGATGATTTCACCGCTTTCCAAATGTGCTGTTATCACATCTTTGATAACTGACTCTAGCATTTTCCCCACCACCGATGTCAGGCTAACCGGTCTATAATTCCCCGGTTTCTGTCTCCCTCCTTTTTCAAAAAGTGGGGTTCCATTAGCCACCCTCCAATCCTCAGGAACTAGACCGAAATCTAAAGAGTTTTGCAAAATTATCAGTAATGCATCCACTATTTCTTGGGCTACTTCCTTAAGCACTCTGGGATGCGGACCATCTGGCCCTGGGGATTTATCTGCCTTTATTCCCTTCAATTTATCTAATACCACTTCCCTACTAACATGTATTTCGCTCAGTTCCTCCATCTCACTGGACCCTCTGTCCCCTACTATTTCCAGAAGTTTATTTATGTCCTCTTTAGTGAAGACAGAACCAAAGTAGTTACTCAATTGGTCTGCCATGTCCTTGCTCCCCATAATCAATTCACCTGTTTCTGTCTGTAGGGGACCTACATTTGTCTTAACCAATCTTTTTCTTTTCAGATATCTATAAAAGCTTTTACAGTCAGTTTTTATGTTCCCTGCCAGTTTTCTCTCATAATCTTTTTTCCCCTTCCTAATTAAGCCCTTTGTCCTCCTCTGCTGGACTCTGAATTTCTCCCAGTCCTCAGGTGACTTTTTCTGTCTAATTTGTATGCTTCTTCTTTGGAATTGATACTATCCCTAATTTCTCTTGTCAGCCACGGGTGCACTACCTTCCTTGATTCATTCTTTTGCCAAACTGGGATGAACAATTGTTGTCGTTCATCCATGCAATCTTTAAATGCTTGCCATTGCATATCCACCGTCAACTCTTTAAGTGTCATTTGCCAGTCTATCTTAGCTAATTCACGTCTCGTACCTTCAAAGTTGCCCTTCTTTAAGTTCAGAACCTTTGTTTCTGAATTAGCTACGTCAATCTCCATCTTAATAAAGAATTCCACCATATTATGGTCACTCTTACCCAAGGGGCCTCTCATGACAAGATTGCTAATTAACCCTTCCTCATTGCTCAATACCCAGTCCAGAATAGCCTGCTCTCTAGTTGGTTCCTTGACATGTTGGTTCAAAAAACCATCCCGCATACATTCCAAGAAATCCTCTTCCTCAGCCCCCTTACCAATTTGGTTCACCCAATCTATATGCAGATTGAAGTCACCCATTATAACTGCTGTTCCTTTATTGCACACATTTCTAATTTCCTGTTTAATACCATCCCCAATCTCACTACTACTGTTAGGTGGCCTGTACACAACTCCCACCAGTGTTTTCTGCCCCTTAGTGTTATGCAACTCTACCCATATCGATTCCACACCTTCCCGGCTTATGTCCTTCCTTTCTATCGCGTTAATCTCCTCTCTAACCAGCAACGCCACCCCACCTCCTTTTCTTTCATGTCTATCCCTCCTGAATATTGAATATCCCCGAATGTTGAGTTCCCATCCCTGGTCACCCTAGAGCCATGTCTCTGTGATCCCAACTATATCATATTCATTAATAACAATCTGCACTTTTAATTCATCCACCTTGTTACGAATGCTCCTTGCATTGACACACAAAGCCTTCAGGATCACTTTTACAACACCCTTAGCCCTTATACAATTATGTTGAAAGGTGGCCCTTTTTGATTTTTGCCTTGGATTTGCCGGCCTGCCACTTTTACTTTTCACCTTACTGCTTTTTGCTTCTACCCTCATTTTACACCCCCTGTCTCTCTGCACTTGTTCCCATCCCCCTGTCGTGAACTAACCTCCTCTCTCCCAGTCTCTTTAATTTGACTCCCACCCCCCCCAACAATTCTAGTTTAAAGTCACCTCAGTAGCCCTCGCAAATCTCCCCACCAGGATATTGGTCCCCCTAGGATTCAAGTGTAAGCCGTCCTTTTTGTACAGGTCACGCCTGCACCAAAAGAGGTCCCAATGATCCAAAAACTTGAATCCCTGCCTCCTGCTCCAATCCCTCAGCCACGCATTTATCCTCCACCTCATTCCATTCCTACTCTCACTGTCGCGTGGCACAGGCAGTAATCCCGAGATTACTACCTTTGCGGTCCTTTTTCTCAACTCCCTTCCTAACTCCCTATATTCTCCTTTCAGGACCTTTTCCCTTTTCCTACTTATGTCATTGGTACCTATATGTACCACAACCTCTGGTTCCTTACCCTCCCACTTCAAGATATCTTGGACGCGATCAGAAATATCCCGGACCCTGGCACCAGGGAGGCAAACTACCATCCGGGTGTCTGAACTGCGTCCACAGAATCGCCTATCTGACCCCCTTACTATTGAGTCCCCTATCACAACTGCCCTCCTCTTCCTTGCCCTACCCTTCTGAGCTACAGGGCCGGACTCTGTGATGGAGGCACGGCCACTGTCGCTTCCCCCCAGGTAAGCTGTCCCCCCAACAGTACTCAAACAGGAGTACCTATTGTCAAGGGGCACAGCCACCGGAGTACTCTCTATTACCTGACTCTTCCCCTTCCCCTTCCTAACCGTAACCTGCTTGTCTGCTTCCCGTGGCCCCGGTGTGACCACCTGCCTGTAACTCCTCACTCTCCCTGACCAGATGAAGGTCATCGAGCTGCAGCTCCAGTTCCCTAACGCGGTCCCTTAGGAGCTGCATCTCGGCGCACCTGGCGCAGATGTGGACGTCCGGGAGGCTAGGAGACTCCAGGGCCTCCCACATCCGGCACCGAGAACAACAAACTGCCCTCACACTCATACTGCTCCTCTCCTCAAATAACAACAAAAAATAAATACCAAACTCTCCTCACCTCGCCCGTTTCCACCCAAGCCCGTGGAGCCGAAGCCCTTAAGCCTTCACTCTGCTCCCAGCTCACTCCGCCACCCGCAAACTACGCTGCCCGCTGTATGAGGCTCTGTTCCTTATAAATCTTCCATGCTTCACTGCCGACGTCACACGCCTGCGCAGTCCCGCCTCTCTGAACGCCGATGGAAAAAAAACCCAAAAAATTCAAAAATGGCTTCCTCCGCACTCCCGCTCCGACTCTCAGACTTCCTTATTTGAACTTCACTCACCACAATGAGCCTCAGGTCCCACACTACCAGGTTCAGGAACAGTTGTTGCCCTACAACCATCAGGATCCTGAACCAGTGTGGATAACTTCACTCACCACAATGAGCCTTAGGTCCCACACCACCAGGTTTAGGAAGAGTTATAACCCCACAACTATCAGGCTCCTGAACCAAAAGGGATAATATCGCTCAACTTCACTTGCCCCATCATTGAAATGTTCCCACTATCTATGGACTCACTTTCAAAGACTCTCATGTGCTCAATATTTATTGCTTATTTATTTATTATTATTGTTTCTTCTTTTCACGTATGCATTTCTAAATGACAATAAAAGAGGACTGAGTGTTCTCATAATCTGTCTAGTTATAATTCCATAGATTTATTGAGTATGCCTGCAGGAAATGAATCTCAGGGTTGTGTGCGATGACATATGTGTACTTTGATAACGCAGTTACTTTGAACTTTGAAATGTATCAACACAGTTTATGGAGGTGCTGGGGACATTCCACAAGTGTCTCCATGCTTCTGGCACCAACATGGCATGCCCACAACGTGCAAAACCTAACCGGCATGTCTTTGGAATGTGGGAAGAAACTGGAGCATCTGGTGGAAACCCAGTGCAGTCACAGTGAGAACGGGCAAACTCTTTACAGACAGTGGCAGAGTGAACCCGGCTCGCTGGTGTTGTAATAGCAAGGATATAATGTTGAGGCCTTATATGGCACTGGTGAGGCCTCATCTAGAGTGTATTGTGAGCAGTTTTGGGCCCCTTATCTAAGGAAGCATGTGCTGACATTGGAGAGGGTTCAAATGAAGTTCAAGAGAATGATTCCGGGATTGAAAGGCTTGTCGTATGAAGAGCATTTGATGGCACTGGGCCTGTACTCACTGGAATTCAGGAGAATGAGCAGTGATCTCATTGAAACCCATTGAATGTTGAAAGGCCATGAGTGGATGTGGAGAGGATGTTCCTATGGTGAACTACAGAGGTTCCAGTGGATCACTCTGACCAGTAGAAGGGCAATTAGGGGTGGGTAATAAAGCCCGGCCTTACATTGTAGCACCTAGACCAGCAAGCTGACTGTAAATGGGGCATCCACTATCTCAGAATCGGAATTTGGTTTAACATCAAACATTTGATTTATTTTATTGGGATGCAGTGAGGAATAGGCTCATCTGGTCCTTTGAGCCTCACCACCCAGCAGTCTTCAGATTTAACCCTGGTCTTATCACAGGTCAATTTACAATACCAATTACCCTTCCAACCAGTACATCTTTGGGAAGAAACCAGAGCACTCGGAGGAAACCCACGTGGTTACGGGGAGAACGTACAAACTCCTTCCAAACAGCCGGCAGGAACTGAACCTGGGATGCCAGTACTGTAAAGTGTTGTGTTGACCACGACACTACTATGTTATCCTATGTCATGAAACTTGTTGTTTTGTGGCAGCAGTACAATGCAATACAGATGTCCCCTGTTTTTTGAAAGTTTGCTTTACGAAACCTCACTGTTACGAAAGACCTACATTAGTTCCCCATTTTCGCTAACAGAAGGTGTTTTCACTGTTATGAAAAAAGGCAGCACGCACCCCGAGCAACCGCTCCTCCCCCGGAACGGCATTCTCGCCAGCATTGCTTAAACACGTGCCTGTGAGCGGCCGTTAGCAAGATGAGTTCTAAGGTATCAGAAAAGCCTAAGAGAGCTCGTAAGGGTGTTATACTTAGCGTAAAACTAGACATAATTAAGCATTTCGATCGTGGTGAATGAAGCAAGGACAAACAACAGGAATTCTGCAGATGCTGGAGATTCAAGCAACACACATCAAAGTTGCTGGTGAACGCAGCAGGCCAGGCAGCATCTCTAGGAAGAGGTGCAGTCGACGTTTTCTCGGCCTGAAACGTTGACTGCACCTCTTCCTAGAGATGCTGCCTGGCCTGCTGCGTTCACCAGCAACTTTGAAGCGAGGACAAAGTGAGTTTGGCTTGTGGAAGTTGACGAAGATGATGTTGAAGAGGTTTTGGCATCCCATGACCAAGAACTGATGCAATTGGAAGAGGAAAGGATAACAACTGAAACCGAAAGCAGTAGCGAAAGTGAAGTCTTCCAGGAACTGAACGTGAAGCAACTGCGTGAGATTTTTGCTGCAATGATGAAGTACGACTTTAATTTTGAAAGGGTACGTCGGTTTAGGGCATATTTGCAAGATGGTTTGAGTGCTTACAAAGAACTGCATGATTGAAAAATGCATGAGGCTAGCAGTCAAGCAAGCCTTCCACATCAGCCACAGCAGACAACGAACCTCCACCTTCGACATTGAGGCAGGCAGACATAGAAGAAGGTGACCTGCTTGCCCTGATCGACGATGAGATGACATCCCAGTGTACCACCACCCCAAACCCTGGGCCACGGACCGATACATTGCCGCGGAGAATGCAGTGTTAGCTGGGACGCACCCAGCACATCTTTAAGAAAAAAGCCAAAATAAACAAGCTAATTAATTAGGTGCCGCCCGGCACATAAATATCGGCCCAGATCAGAGGCAATTGCCGATTGCGTAGCCTCTGATCTGGGCTGACATTTACGTGCCGGGCGGCACATAATTAATTAGCTTGTTTATTTAGACTTTTTTCTTAAAGATGTGCTGGGTGCGTCCCGGCCACCACTGCACCGCTGCGTGCTTCACGGATTGGTATCATTTCACTGCCCGGAGGATGGGGACCACTGCACCACCCCAACCTCCGACGACTCAGCCTAATACACCACCATCAGTGTGCTCTGTGCTGTCTTCCTGATTCCCGTTAAGTGATACTACACTGTACATACATTATTTCTACTTTATATTGGCTGTGTATTTTTAAGCATTATTTGGTATGATTTGGCAGCTTCATAGTTTAAAGGTTACTGGAGAGAGTGTTTCTGCCGAGAGCGCTTGCGTGGGATTTTCACTACGGAGAACAGTGCGGCAATGATTGTAGAAAAGTAATTCTACTTTATATAGGCCATATATTTATCATATCATTCCTGCTTTTACTACATGTTACTGTTATTTTAGGTTTTATGTGTTATTTGACATGATTTGGTGGGTTATTTTTGGGTCTGTGAACGCTCACAAATTTTTCCCTTATAAATTAATGGTAATTGCTTCTTCGCTTTACAACATTCTGGCTTACGAACCGTTTCATAGGAACGGTCTACCTTCGGATGGCGGGGAAAACCTGTACAAAAAAAATATATATTATGAGAAAGGTCTACAAAAATTAAATAAATTTGTTCAAAAGAGAGCTAAAATAGTGAGATAATCTTCATGGGTTCATTGTCTGTTCATAATTTTATGGCTGAGGGGAAGAAGCTGTTGTTGACACTTCGAGTGTGTGCCTTTAGTCTTCTGTACCTCCTTCCTGATGGTAACAATGAGAAGAGGGCATGTCCTGGCTAGTGGGGGACCCTAATGATAGATGTTGCCTTTTTGAGGCATCACCTTTTGAAGGTCTCCTGGATGCTAAGGAGGCTGGTGCCCAGAATTTGGCAGAGTTTGCAGCTTTTTCCGATCCTGTGCAGCGACCCCTCCCTCCATACAAGATGGTAATGCAGCCAGTCTGAATGCTCTCCACGGTACAACTGTATAAATTTACGAGAGTCTTTGGTGACATGCAAATCTTCTCAAACTCCTAATGAAATATAGCCCCTGATGTGGAACGACCACTTTCTGTCAGGAGAAACGGGGGGTGGGTTTATGAAATGTGATTGTGGGCCATCAAAACTACAGTCAGATCAGGCATGGGGCACAACAGGTATGAGGAGACTCGTGGCCTATGTTCATAAGTTTGTGAAGGAAGTTGATCGCAACAGTGAAAACCTCTGTCCTTACTGCCTAGGGTGGAAATCACCTCTGCATGTCACTTTGTTCATCTCCTCTTCTCATGTCTCTTTTTAACTTTTCAAGGTGCTTCCAGTCCTTTCAGAGTCCATGATCTGCAGCTGCACTCAAAATGCACTTTTCAAGGGTGTAGATTCTCATTCTCGGAATTCGATGAGCAGTTCGCCATTCAAGACATCCACCTTTGGGGTACGGCCTCGTGGACGACCCCCCCTTCCTCGCTGATGTTTCTGACCGAAGTGTAGAGATCAAAACATCGAGAGAGTGGGTGCAATAACCGGAGGTTTCTGCACTCAACAATCTCTCTCTTCCCCTACCTCCCCCCCCCCACCCACAGAAGGGACTGTCCTGTCTCCGTTTCTGTTCAGTGTACATCTCAGACTGTCAGTGCAACTCTGAGTCTTGTCACTTGCGGATCTTCTCTGATGACTCTGCGGTGGCTGGGTGTATCAGAGATGGGCAGGAGTCAGAGTACTGAGGACTGGTGGACAGGTTTGTGGAGTGTTGAGGGTGGAATCACCTACTCCCGAATGTGGCCAAATCCAGGGAGATGGTGATTGATTTTAGGAGGAAGAGGACTGTGACGAGCCCTGTATACATTCTGGGAGAAGAGGTTGTGGTGGTGGAGGAGTACAAATACTTGGGTGTTCACCTCTACAACATTCTTGACTGGAAAATCAACACCAAGGCTGTTTACAAGAAGGGGATGAACAGACTCTAGTTTCTAAGGAAGCCGAGATCCTTCAATATGTGCGGCAGGATGGTGGAGATCTTTTACCGGTCTTTTGTAACGAGAGCAGTCTTCTTTGCAGCTTTATGTTGAGGGAACAGCATCGGTGCTGGTGATGTAAGAAGATTAAATAAACTCATTAAAGAGGCTGGATCCGTCCTTGGCTACAACCCGAACTATTTTGAGTTAGTTGTGGAGAGGCAGTCACTAAACAAACTATTATCCATTATGGACAATCTGGCACATCCTCTCCATGACCCACTGAATAAGCAGCGGAGTACCTTTTCAAACAGGCTCATTCAGCTCCACTCTCACAAAGATCGTCACAGAAAATCGTTCCTACCAAAAAGTCCATCTCTGTGTGACAGGAGAACACACATCATAATACAATAGTTTCTGTTTTATTATTCCGTGCATTATTATTGCACATTGGTAAATTATTATTATGTATATTATTATTCTGTACTTTATTATTAGTTAATATTGTTATTGCATTTATTGTTTTTGCTAAGTGTGTTTTTAAATGTTGTTGCTATACCAAAATAATTTGCCACTCAGGATCAATAAAGTACTTATTATTATTATCATTGAACAGTTGGCATTTTGGGCTGAGACTCTTCAAGATTCAAAGTATGTTTATTATTAAAGTGTCTGTGCAATCTATGACCCTGTTATTCATCTTCCCCGCCACAGTCACAAAACAAAGTACCGTGAAAGCTGTTCAAAAAAACATCAGACATCCCCCCCCCGCCCAACTCACACATAAGAAATACGCGCAAACGGCAACATCAAATGAGTGAAAACACTATATAAAGCTCAAAACCAAAGGCATGTTTCAGTACAGTTCAGCGTGGTGTTCATTGTCTGTGGGATGACCATATTCAAAAATCGCCCAAAAGTAGTAACAAAAAAGAGCAGCCCGAACTAGAACTAGAACCGAGAACACATCATGACCCTGAACTGGAGTCCAATTCTGCAATCCGTGTAGATTAAACCTTGCTCAGGCATCATCCGCCCACAGCATTGAGAGAGAGAGAGAGATCACTGAAACACAGGGACCTTCCCTCTGGGAGCAGCAAGTGAGAGAGAGCGAGAAACTATCCCGCGCAGACACGTTTCTCCAGCAGCAGCGAGCTGAGAGGCTGATTGACAGCATTGAACACTCGTTCGCCTTCCACCCCCGCCTCGATGATCTCCGTCTCCTCGGCGAGAGAGGGAGTCATTCACGGGCTCGCTCCCTGGTCTTTATGCCCCACACTTTGGTCACAGCCCCGTGAGGCAGCAAAGCGCCAGATCACCCGATTGGCCCGAAATCACACCGCCTGATTGTAGATAACAGACTCGAACAGTAGCAGAATCACATCTGAAATAAAAAGATGTACAAGAGATAAAAGGAGTTGCCTCATGACCAGTCTTGAAGATGTCGCCTGTGGGGAGCGTTGTTCACCGGCGCCATCTTCTGCCCGATGAAGGGACTCAGCCCATAACATCGACTGTTTCCCATAGATTCTGCCTGGCCGACAGGGTTCACCCCTCATTTTTCTCTTTTGTGGGTAACCTGTCTATTGCTGGCTTTGTACAAGATTCTGTTCCCATCACAAACACTCACCTCCCATGAACAGCTCTTGCCACTGCTCGCAGCTCTCACTCCAGAAGAATGCAGCACAGGGGAATTGAACCTGGCAGAACTGATTGTGATGCAACATAAAGATCATTTCATTAACACTCCAGCAATTCTTCGCTGAATAATAATTGTGTTTCTTCTTCAATTAGCACTTCAGAAGTTTGGTGAACTGTGACATTTTCGGAAAACAAAAGGTAACAGCTGGTGTCAGGGTGGTCATCTTCAGCCGGTAACTCACCAAGGTGACTGTGACCAGTACACCCAGCACCCTGCAGTGAGAGGGCTGCCCAGTGAGTGGGGAATGCTGAGGGAGGGGCTGTACTGAGAGAGCTCTCTCTCCTAAAGGTGAAGATTTGCTGCAAAATTGCCAAAGAACGGTTTTAGAGACCGTCAGAGGACTTTGGGAGTGTGGAATATCACCTCGGTAGCAGACTGAAGCAGTTTCCTTACCTGGAAGGATTTGTTTCGGTGAAGCTTTTTAGTCCGCGTTTCTTGGCGCTGAACATCAGAACATAAGGAATAGGAGCAGGAGTCAGCCATCTGGCCCATCCAGCCTGCTCCACCATTCAATAAGATCATGACTGGTCTGGCCATGGACTCATCTCCACCTACCTGCCTTTTCCCCATAACCCTTAATTCCCCTATGATGCAAAAATCTATCCAACCTTGTCTTAAGTATATTTACTGAGGGTGCCTCCATTGCTTCATTGGACAGAGAATTCCACAGGTTCACCACTCTCTGGGAAAAGCAGTTCCTCCTCATCTCTGTCCTAAATCTACTCCCCTGATCCTTAAGGCTATGTCCCCTAGTTCTAGTCTCACCTACCAGTTGACACAACTTTCCTGCCTCTATCTTATCTATCCCTTTCATAACTATATGTTTCTATAAGATCCCCTCTCAATCTTCTCAATTCTGGCTGGGTGAAGAGGACCTCGGACTTTGGAGCAGCAGACCAGTCGGGAAAGTGTTTTCACCTGTTTGTGACTGCTGTGCGGATGGCACTGAGGCTTCTTTTCAACACCGTACGAACTTCCAAGCTGTCTCCTTCTCCCCTCCCGTCCGTCCAGTCTCGTCTCTGAACTGTTTCTTTTGGACCGCTTGTAGGTGTTCTGCTGGGGGTAGACTTGTACTTCTCTTCCCCAGCTGTTGGCTCTCCACCTCAGGACTTTGCAGTGATACTAGTATAGTCACTGCCCTCTAAGATGGCACGCCTTTGTGACGCACTTTCGCAGCCAGGGACACTGCCTGCAGGAGGGCAAGCGGCTTCCAGTGGACAGAATCAGAGCGCCACTGTGCTAGACATGATCCTAATTTAAATCCCTCTGTCTGCACACAAACTATATCCCTCTATTCCCTTCATAACCACGTGTTATCTAACAGACTCTAACATATCACCATCATATCTGCTTCCATCACCACCACCACCGGCAGCCTTTCCAGGGACCCAACACTCTCTGTGTAAAACGTTTGACCCTTACATCTCCTTTAAATTCCCCTCCCCCTAAAATATATTTGTCATTTCCACCCTGTGAAAGTATGTCTGACTGTTTAGCCAGGTCAACTGTCTTGCTGGACCTTGTGTTACCTTTACGCCAGACAGGGTAAGGACTTAGGTGAATCAGATGAGGGTTTAGGTCACTGGCAGGGTAACTACAGTTGTATTCCTGATTTAACCCATTATCTGATGTTTTATGAGGATTGAGGGCCATTCTGGGACCCTTATGAAAGAGTGGATGTACTGATGTTGGACAGGGTCCAAGGGTGCTTGATGAGAATGATCCTGGGAGGAAAACTTATGAGGAGTGTTTCATGGCCTTGGATCTGTACCCACTGGAATTTAGCAGACTGTGGGGGGGGGGGGTCCCATTGAAACCTATTGAATATTGAAATGCCTCGCATGTACCTGCTGATTTTTTTCCCTACAAATCGTTTTTGGCGATTCTGTTTGGGGGGGTGGTGTTAATCACGACCGGAATATAGGTGATAAGTGCCTAATACACTCAATTTTGTTTCTAAAAGGGTTTATCTAATGACTTTAATATTAAACGCACAGCGCATATTTTCCTCGCATGAATATAGTGATAAGTCATTTATCAGGGGAGGACAGGGGAGCTTGAAGTAAGTGTTGAACGAACTTCCAGTAGAAGTGGTAGAGGCTGGTTCGATATTATCATTTAAAGAAAAATTCGATGGGTATATGGACAGGAAAGGAATGGAGGGTTGTGGGCTGGGTGCAGGTCGGTGGGACTAGGTGAGAGTAGCGTTTGGCACGGACGACAAGGGCCGAGATCGCCTGTTTCTGTGCTGTAATTGTTATATGGTTATATAAGTAAGTCAATAGCATCATAACATTTTAAATAACGCTTGGATATTAAACACACAGCGCATAATCTCCTCGTCTGAATATATAAAATCATTGCTACACACCAATATCGCTGAATCAGTGGGAGCCCTGGACTTGTTTTCCTGCAACAAGACGGTCCTATCGAGGGGTGATGGGAGACAGCAATACTTGAAGGGGGTTCTTTATGTCCAGTCTATTCTACAATTTAGTTTTCGTTGCATTCATTGCAGAAAACTCCACATCGCAGAAAAATGTTGGAAATGGAAGCAACGTTTTCAGTGCTTTCATGGCTATCTCAGGGTATTTAGCCTTGACTTTGATCCAGAATGCCGGCAGAGATGTTCTGTCAAACATACTTTTCAGCCCGCCGTCATTTGCAAGCTCGAGGAGTTGATCTCCTTCCCGCGCTGACATGGATGACACTCGGGTAATGACCTCACGTGCGTAATGGCTCAACAGTGGCCGTGACAGGGAATGAGGAAAGGTGCAGCTGACTCATATCGCCAAATCATATCGTTTCCTCGCGGTCCGGTAGCGCATGCTTTGCGGCCCGGTGGTTGGGGACCACTGCTCTAAAGCGTTGAAATCAAGCTTGGCAGCTCATTCCACAGTTTCACAACCCTCTGAGTGAAGAAGTTTCCCCTCATGTTATACAACTTCAACATAACATCAATTCCCTTGTACTCAGTACTTTGATTTATAAAGGCCACATTACTGGATTTTGAACAGGTTGGCCTTGAGTGTCAGAAGGCCCTAAAAGAAAGCGATCACTCTTCCTTACCTCTCCTTCTCTCAACATTTAAATGTTTCAATGCATTAAAACTTTCCCCCTTTAAACAGGCAAGATATTTAGGGCAAATTGAAGGTTACGCTGAAACATCAGACTTGCATTAAAGATCATCCTTTATCTAAGTCCAATAGTTTGTGGTATACATTACACCATGAGTTTTGGATATAGATTTTTTTTAGCATTGCTCTGGAGAGTTGTGAGATCCTGGGGCTTTAGAAAAAATATTATAATTTTCACTTAAAATAAAACTAAGCTGTCTGGTAAAAATAATTACACAGAGAGAAAGCAGGAGCAAGAATCATTAGCAGAGTTATTTCATTCTCTTCCCCGAGTTCTCATAGAAAAAACGCATCTGTAAAGACTAAAATCAATTAGCATGTACAAGAGGGAAGCCACACCAGTAGGAAATGTGTGAGACACAGAACTAGAGATGCTTGTAGTTATAAGTTTTGACTTTAAAGTGAAGTTAGGAGAAGGGCCACGTTCAAACAGAGATCCGCAGAGCACAGGAACAGGCCCTGCTGCTGACAATGTTGCGTTGAACTGGACAACAAAATTTTTTCATAAGTGTTGCTTCCTCAGAATTTTTTTTGTTTGTGATAGACCACTTGTAGCTGAACACAAATATAATTTCAGACTACTTGTATCACATAGAAATCTGGAGAAACAAAAAATTAACTTTTATTGAATATGATACATAACAGTACTGACACTTTGCAATAGTTCAACTAAACTAAAAATGTCTAGTTGACAATTTTCATTTGTACTCATTGTTTGAGGCTTCTCACTTAAGTGTCCAAAATAATCAGCCAGCATTGATGGATTCCAGTTGCCCTGATAGTGTTTCTCCATGACCTCAATGTTCTGGTGAAACCTTTCACTGTGCTCGTCACTGACAGTGCCAAGATTTGCAGGGAAGAAGTCGAAATGGGAATGCAGACAATCAACCTTTAGTGACATGTTTCACTTTATGGCTTAGCATGCATGAAGCATGTTGTCAACCAGTTGCATGTAGTTTGGTGCTTTGTAATTGCCAAGAAAATTTTCAATAATATCTTTAAGTGCCTTCCATGTGATTTTCTCCGGTCCCACTGGAAGTTCATTGAATTGCCTATCATTGATGACCTGTTTGATTTGTGGACCAACAAAAATGCCTTCCTTAATCTTGCATCTGTTATCCTGACTTGAATTATGTATTGAAATATAAGCAATTTCAAAAAAATGTGCGTGATAGGGAAATTTCATGGTGATTTTCATGATCAGCAGCCCAAACTCTATAAGGTACATCCACAAATCTATAAAGTACACTGATGCACCTCAGGTGTGTGCGCTTAGCCCACTGCTCTGCTTCTATATGCCCATGACTGTGTGACTAGGCAGAGCTCAAATACCATCTATAAATTTGCTGATGATACAACCATTGTTGGTAGAATCTCAGGTGGTGATGAGAGGATGTACAGGAGTGAGATATGCCAACTAGTGGAGTGGTGTCACAGCAACAACCTGGCACTCAACATCAGTAAGATGAAAGAGCTGATTGTGGACTTCCAGAAGGCTATGACAAAGGAACACATACCAATCCTCATAGAGGAATCAGAAGTGGAGAGAGCGAGCAAGCTTCAAGTTCCTGGGTGTCAAGATCTTTGAGGATCTAACCTGGTCCCAACATATCGATGTAGCTATAAAGAAGGCAAGACAGCAACTATACTTCATTAGCAGTTTGAAGAGCTTTGGTATGTCAACAAATACACTCTAATACTTCTATAGACGTACCAAGGAGAGCACTCTGTCAGGCTGCATCACTGTCTGGTAACATCCTTGAATGCCTTCCATGTAATTTTTTCCGGTCCCACTAGAAGTTCATTGAATTGCCTGTCATTGATGACCTGTTTGATTTGTGGACCAACAAAAAAGACTCAGAAAAATAGCGAGGTTGCCTTCATGCGTTTACGGTCTGTTCAGAAAACTGATGATGGAGGGGCAGAAGCTGTTGCTGAAATATTGAGTGTGTGTCTCCAGGCTCCTGCACCTCCTCCCCGATGGTGGCAATGCGAGCAAGGCATGTTCTGGATGATGAGGGTCCGTAGTGATGGCCGCCTCCTGAGGCACTGCTTTTTTCAGGATGTCCTTGACAGTGGGGAGGTTGTGCCCTTGATGGAGTCTACGAGCCTCTGCAGCCTCTCTTGATGCCATGCATTGGCCTCTGCATACCAGCCAGTCAGAATGCTCTTCATCTGTGGGAATTTGCTAGCGTCTTTGGTGACGTACAAAGTTTCCTCGAACTCCTAATGAACTTTAGTTACTGACACGCCCTTTTCATAATTTCATCAATATGTTGGGACCAGGACTGAGCCCGGAGCTGTTGGCATCCAGGAACTTGAAGCTGCTCACCCTTTCCTTTGCTAACCCCTTGGTGAGTTCCCTCAACTTCCCCTTCCTGAAGTCCCCAGTCAATTCCTTGGTCTTACTGACGTTGAGTGCAAAGTTGCTGTTGCGACACGATTCCCGACGTTTAAAGTGTCCAACCATCAGGTCGTTCTTCGCTCTGCAACAGGGCCCAGGACTTTGAGCGAGGCACGACCATTTGCTTGGCCGATTTAAACATCAGGACCAGAGGCAAAGATCAGGCTGGTTCTGCTCACTGCTCCACTGTTCGCTGCACTGATGCTGAGGCCCAGGCTGCGGCCTGCTCCGGCTGCTGTGGACTTTGCACCTGTGAGCTCGGTTTTGCTCCACTGAGGCCCAGGCTGTGGCCTACTCCGGCTGCTCCAGGCTTTACGTCCATGGACCCACTTTCATTCTGAACGCTGTTGCTTGCTTTTATTGCTTGCACGTGCAACAACAGTGCTTTTTTCCCCTCTTTGTGCACTGGGTTTTTGAGGGTCTTCCTTTTTTTAATGCGTTCTTTTGGGTTTCTTGTTCCATGGCTGCCTGTAAGGAGACGAATCTCAAGGTTGTGTAATGCATGCATACTTTCATGATAAATGTACTTTGAACTTCATACTTTGAGCTCAACCAGTTGATGCGCCTCAGTCCTATACAGCGATTTGTTCCCATAGTGCTTGAATCAGAAAGGACCAGAGAGGACAGGGCATGTTTCCCTGAACCAGGGGCGATACCCTCACACAAATTGGCTCAGGGAATCTGAGAAACAGAAAGATTTTACTGGACCAGTGGTATGGGCATGGATCTCACTGAGAGGTTGAAATCCTCGCCACCTTAAAACATACCAGGACGTAATATGTAGGTAATAGACAGAGAGAGGGAGGGAGGACTCCCAACTGTCATGGACTCTATGAGCAGGGTGGTCTTCTGCTCGAAGTCTCTGTGCTGTTTTGCTTCGAGCACTGAGCCTGGGTGCTGCTACATAGCACGGCCGATCTCCAGGTCTGACAAAGACGACATTCCCATCACGCCAGAGAGTCTGTCAAATGATCCAGGCTTGGCAGGGAGTATGACATACCCATCCTGCTGGGAGTGGGGGTTGCATTCTGAATCTCACCAGAGACACTCAGATAAACCCTTGGTTAAAGGCAGGCGATGCCAAGGACTTGTTCATTCACTCAGACCTCCTGCCCGCCAGTTCTGTCTGAACCATCGTGGAACAAGGAGCAGAACCAATTGTTCACATTCATGAATTACAGTCTGAACTGTTCACAGAGAACAGCAAAAGGACTGCTCCTTCAGACCACTATGCTGTGCTAAACTAGTCAAAGTACACTCTATGAACTCTTTATCTGGTGGTCACTGAGTGTACATTTGTGGAATCTTCTGCTGCAGTAGCCCGTCCACTTCAAGGCTTGACGTGTTGCATGTTCAGAGATGCTCTCCGGCCCATCACTGTGGTAACGTGTGGTTATTTGAGCTACTGTCGCCTTCCTGTCAGCTTGAACCAGTCTGGCCATTCTCCTCTGATCTCTCTCATTAACAAGGTGTTTTCACCCACAGAGCTGCGGCTCACTGGATTTTTAAAAAATTTTTCATACTATTCTCTGTAAACTGTAGAGACTGTTGTGCGTGAAAATCCACACTTGGTCAGAGTGCACTCAAAGTATTGTGATCATATTCAGACCCCTTACCTAAAAAAAGGTGTGCTGGCATTGGAGAAGGTCCAGAGAAAGTTCACAAGAATGAAAGGGTTAACGTATGAGGGGCATTTGATGGCCCTGGGCCTGTACTTGCTGGAGTTTAGAAGAATGAGGGGGATCCCATTGAAACCTACAAAGTATTGATAGAGGGGATGCGGAGAGAATGTATCCAAGAGTGGGAGAGTCTAGGACCAAGGCACACCGCCTTAGAATAGAGGAACGACCATTTAGAATGAAGATGACGAGGAATTCCTTTAGCCTGAGAGTGGCGAAGTTCATTGCTGCAGGCTGCTGTTGAGGTCTAGTTACTGGATACATTTAAGGCAGAGGTTGATAGGTTTTTGATTAGTCAGGGTGTCAAAGGTCACAGCGAGAAAGCAGCAGAATGAGGTTGAGAGGGATAATAAATCGGCCATAATGGAGTAGCAGTCTTATTGGGCTGAATGGCCTAATTCTGCTCCACTATCGTATGGTGCTATGGTCAACAGTTTCCTGTTCTACACTGCCCTCACAGTTGTCACGGTCTCCATCAAAGTCCATATATGTCACCTTATACAACCCTGAGATTCATTTTCTTGTGGGCATACTCAATAAATCCCGAAAATGATAACCATAACAGAATCAGTGAAAAACCACCCTTCTTAGGCACTCAATCAGAGTGCAGAAGACAACAAATTGTGCAAATGAAAAAAGAAATAAATCATAATAATAAATAAATAAACAATAAATATTGAGAACATAAGATGAAGAGTCCTTGAATATGAGTCCATTGGTTGTGGGAACATTTCAATAATGGAGAAAGTGAAGTTGAGTGAGGTTATTCCCTTTACTTCAAGAGCCTGATGGTTGAGGGGTAATAACTGTTCTCGAACCTGCAGGTGTGAGTCCTGAGGCTCCTGTACCTTCTACCTAATGACAGCAGCGAGAGGAGAGCATGTCCTAGATGGTGGTGGGGGTCCCTGATGACGGATGTTGCTTTCATGTGACTCCGTTTCATGTAGACGTGCTCAATCGGAGTAAATACTGAAGCAAATTGTTCCTCAAGAGCCTCACCTACCTGCTCTGCCTCTTTTATCCTTCAGCGGTTTACCCTCACTCTGGCCATCTTCCTGTTCTTCACATGCATGCAGAACACGCTGGGGTTTTCCTGAACCTTACTTACCAAGGCCTTCTCCTGCCCTTGCTCTAGCTCTCCTCATTCCATTCTGTCCTATAACTCTTTGGGATCTGCCTGATTTTTGCTTCATAGACTTTAAGCGTGCTTCCTCCTTCCTCTTGAATATATGTTCCACATCTCTTGTCAATCATAGTTCCTTCAGTCTACCATTGTACTCCACACTTAGAGTCTGAGAGTCATAGAAAAGTACAGCACAGAAACAGGACATTTGGCCCATCTAGTCTGTGCCAACCCATTTAAACAGCCCACTCCCATTGATCTACATCGGGACCATAGCCTTCCATACCCCTACCATCCATGTACTTATCCAAACTTCTCTTAAATGTTGAAATCACCTTTTGTACTGGCAGCTTGTCCCACACTTTCACCACCCTCTGATTGAAGACATTTTCCCTCACCTTCCCCTTAAACATTTCACCTTTCACCCTTAACCCATGACCTCCCACCCAACCTCAGTGGAAAAAAACCATCTGCATTTGCCCTGTCTATATCCCTCATAATTTTCTATACCTCTATCAAATCTCCTCTCAATCTTCTACTTTCCAAGGAATAAAGTCCTTACTTATTTAACCTTTCCTTACAGCTCAGGTCCTCCAGACCCAGCAACATCCTTGTGAATTTTCTCTGTACTCTTTCAACCTTAGTAATCTTTCCTGTAGGTAGGTGACCAGAACTGCACACAATACCCCAAATTAGGCCAACGTAACATGTACTCAGTACTTTGATTTATGAAGGCCAATGTGCCAAAAGCTTTCTTTACGACCCTACTGACCTGTGATGCCAGTATCAATGAATTTCCATTCTTATTTCAATATGAACATCTGTTCCCAATTTACACTCCCTAGTTCCTACCTAATATCATAATAATTAGCTCCCCCTCAATTAAATATATTAGTGTGGCGCGTGGCCGAGTGGTTGGGGCATTGGACTAGCAATCTGAAGGTCGTGGGATCAAGCCTCGGTCAGGGCAGCGTGTGTGTCTTTGAGCAAGGCACTTAACCACACAATGCTCCAGTCTACCTAGATGAGAATGGGGACCGGCAAAAATGCTGGGGGTTAACCTCACGATAGACTGGCGTCCTATCCAGCGGGGGGGCGGGGAGAGTCTCGTACTCTCGTACTCTCAGTCGCTTCACGCCCCACGGAAACTGGCATGAGCACCAGCCTGATGGACCACAAAGGCTCGTGACAGACTTTAATCTAAAAAATTAATCGATTAAATACAAACCGTTTGTACATTCCCACACCTTCTGCCCTTATCCTTGTCCATGATTCTGGTAGAGGTCAGGGAGTTATGGCCACTATCTCTGAAATGCTCTTCCACCAAGATATCAGGCATCTGACCTGGTTCATTGCCCACTTCCATATTCAGTATGACCTCTCCTCTGGTCAGCCTGACTACATAATTATTTCATCACATCACATAGACATTGATATGGAAGCTGTTGTGTATTTAATGTTTTGGTAGTAAGTGAGTAATATCGTAAAGATATTAAAAGATGTGAACATTTGCAGATGCTGGCAATCCAGAGCAATGCATACACATAAAATGCCAGAGGAACTCAGCAGTTCAGGGAGAATTTATGGAGCAGTCAATATTTCAGGCCGAGACCCTTCTTCAGGACTGAGAAGGAAGGGGGAAGATACCAAAATAAAAAGGTAGGGTGGAGGGGAAGGAGGCTAGCTGGAAGGTGATAGGTGAAGCCAGGCAAGTGGGAAAGGTGAAGGGCTGGAGAGGAAGAAATCTGACAGGAGAGGAGAGTGGACAATAGGAGAAAGGGAAGGAGGAGGGGACCCGGTGGGGGGGATGGGGGGGGTGGTAATAGGCAGGTGAGAAGAGGTAAGAGGCCAGAGTGGGGAATAGAAGAAAGGAGGGGGAGGGAATTTTTTTTAACCAGAAGGCGAAATCAAAATTCATGCCATTGGGTTGAAGGTTACCCAGATGGAATATAAGGTGTGGTTCCTCCACCCTGATGATGGCCTCATTGTGACACAAGAGGCCATGTTGGAATCGCAACGGGAATCAGAATTAAAATGTTTGTCTATCAGGAAGTTCCACTTGTGGCAGAGTGGTGCCCCAATTTACAATGGATCTCACCAACATAGAGCAGGCCGCATCAGGAGCACCAGACACAATAGACGACCCCAGTGGATTTGCAGGTAAAGTGTCGCCTCACCTGGAAGGACTGAAGTGTATTTAAAATTTCACTGATAGTTGAGTAATATGGTAAATACATTGTTTATTTAAGCATTCTTTGATTCTTTACACAATTTATTATGGGTTACAAGTAAGGAATATGTGAACAGCATAGTCATATGCCATCACGTTGTAAGTGTGCTCCTGACCAAAATTAAAAATAAGATGGTCAAGTATACCCTGGTCCTGTGTTTTTATTTTGATTAGATTTGGATTTACAAACCATAACAGAAGAAAGAATGGAAAATGCTGGCAATGTGTGTCTGTTTCTCCCTCCATGGACTCTGCCTGACCTGGTGAGTGTTTCCAATCTTGGAGGAGCCTGTACCTCCTTTGTTGCCTGAATTGCTGCAGGGGTGAGAGCTCATCACAGGAAAATTTGTCCTTCGGTACTGATTGTCCAGAGGCTCATGGGGATATCAGCTTTCTACACCCCCACCTCTCCCCAGACTCTCCCCAAGACTCCCTCCCACTGCTGGGACGTCACACGTCCGACACATGGGGCCACACATGGATTTGGGGATGTGTGCTGAAATGTACGTGCTGGCAGATTTGGGTGTGCACACTGATTTGTGGGTGCATGCTCCTTTGGGGTTGCCTACGGATCTGGGAATGTGCACAGATTTAGGGGTGTGTTGGTGAATATGGACACACATGGAAAGGAACCTGTTGGTTGATGTAGGAGTATGACAAATCTCAGAGTTGTTTCATTCAGTGATTCTTTAATAATAAATGCACTTTGAACTTTGAACTTTGGCAGGGAGCTCACACACACCCACTGAACAGGGCAGAATGGACACATATTGACAAGGGCAGACAGGGCACCTTCTGAACAGAGCAGAGACG
The DNA here is from genome assembly GCF_963921235.1 of Mobula hypostoma. Classification (NCBI taxonomy): domain Eukaryota; kingdom Metazoa; phylum Chordata; class Chondrichthyes; order Myliobatiformes; family Myliobatidae; genus Mobula; species Mobula hypostoma. The sequence goes on along the minus strand of NC_086108.1, from coordinate 10,926,556 downwards.
ACACCCTCTGACCTCGGCACGGAGGCACCCACTGGAGAGGACAGAGAGGGCACCCACTAAACTGGCCAGGGTGAGCACCCACTGATCAGGGCAGGATGAGCATCCACTAACTAGGGCAGGATGAGCACCCACTGATCAAGGGAGAGAGGGCACCCATTGAGCAGGGGAGGCAGGGCATGCACTGATCAGCGTGGAGAGGACAACGTCCATCCATGGCAGAGAGGGCTCTCACTGACCATGGGAGAGAGGACTCTCACTGATCAGGGGAGAGAGGGCTCTCACTGACCAGGGGGAGAGAGGGCTCTCACTGACTAGGGGAGAGAGGGCTCTCACTGACCAGGGGGAGAGAGGGCTCTCACTGACCAGGGGGAGAGAGGGCTCTCACTGACCATGGGAGAGAGGACTCTCACTGATCAGGGGAGAGAGGGCTCTCACTGACCAGGGGGAGAGAGGGCTCTCACTGACCAGGGGGAGAGAGGGCTCTCACTGACCAGGGGAGAGAGGGCTCTCACTGACTAAGGGAGAGAGGGCTCTCACTGACCGGGGGAGAGAGGGCTCTCACTGACCGGGGGGAGAGAGGGCTCTCACTGACCGGGGGAGAGAGGGCTCTCACTGACCGTGGGCGAGAGGGTTCTCCCTGACCAGGGGAGAGAGGGTTCTCACTGATCGGCGGGGGAGAGGGCTCTCACTGATCAAGGGAGGAATGGCACCCACTGTTCAGGTGACAGAACATACACATTGAGCAGGGCAGAGAGGATGCCATTGACTAGGGGAGAGAGGACACCCACTGATCGGAGAGCGAGGGCACCTGCTGACCAGCACAGAGAGAGCACCCACTGACCAGGACAGAGGGAGCACCCACTGACCAGGGCAGAGAGAGCACCCACTGTCCAGGACAGAGAGAGCACCCACTGACCAGGACAGAGAGAGCACCCACTGATGTGGGCAGAGAGAGCACCCACTGACCAGGACAGAGGGAGCACCCACTGACCAGGACAGAGAGAGCACCCACTGACCAGGGCAGAGAGAGCACCCACTGTCCAGGACAGAGAGAGCACCCACTGACCAGGACAGAGAGAGCACCCACTGACGAGGGCAGAGAGAGCACCCACTGACCAGGACAGAGAGAGCACCCACAGGCCTGGGCAGAGAGAGTACCCACTGACCAGGACAGAGAGAGCGCCCACAGGCCAGGGCAGGGTGAGCACCCACTGACCAGGATGGAGAGAGCACCCACAGGCTTGGGCAGGGTGAGCACCCACATGCCTGGGCAGGGTGAGCACCCACTGATCAAGGCAGGAAGGACACCGACTGGCAAAGGCAGAGATGACACAATTGAATGGGAAGAGAGGGCACCCACTGTCCAGAGCAGAGGGAGCACCCACTGATCAGTGCAGGGAGGACTCCCAGTGTTCAGGCCAGAGAGGGCACTAATTGACCAGGAGAGACCCTCTGACCAGGACAGGGTGGAAACTCTGTAATTTCATCTCTCACCAGCTCCAGTGAAGGGAAGCCAAGCAACAGGCAGGTTTCAGCCCATGCATCACAAACGGATGTTCCACACTAATGCAGCTTACAATAACCAATGTAAATTCCAGTCTAAGGTTTCAATGTGTTCAGTATATCTGTTTAATAAATGTGAAAGCTGGTTACCCTGCCCAGAGACACAGCAGTTGCCAAGTGAATCTGGCATGTTGAGGGTGAAATTGTTATACAGTGCCCTCGTGTTCAGGAAGACTTGTCTCAAAATTTATTGAGCTGTTAGATTGTGGAATCCAATTTCTTTACCTCTAACCTGTGGATCGGAAACCTGTGCCCCTCACTACCGGGTCAGTCTCATCTGGGTTACTGCCCAGACAAGGAAGAGAGTGGAGTTGTGTACACCTGTCTCACCCATGCTGCCTGACTGGGCGCTGTGCAAACAGAGCTAGACTCCGGTGGTCTGCACTACAACCCAGATGACTCGGAGAGTAATGGGAAAAAGAACAAAAGACAGGTTCAAAGTATCTGAGACATGAAATACAGAACTGAACAAATACTCTCTGGAGTTTAGAAGAATGAGGGAAGATCTCAATGAAACACATTGAATATTGAAAGGGCTACAGAGATTTGATGTGGAGAGGATGTTCCCAAAAGTAGGGGAATATAGGACCAGAGGCCACACCCCAAGAATAGAGGGAGATACACTTAGACCAGTGATGAAGCAGAATTTCCTCAGCCTAAGGGTGGTGAATCTGTGGAATTCATTATCACAGACGGCTAGTCACAGTCATTGGGGATATTTCAAGTGGAGGTTGATAAATTCTTGGTTACTCAGGATGTCAAAAGTTACAGGGAGAAGGTAGGAGATTAGGGTTGAGAGGGACAATAGAAGAGTCATGATGGAATTGCAGAGAAGACTGGATGGGCCAGAAGGCCAAATTCTGCTCCTTTATCTTATGGTCTGAATGAACTATCCACCCAGAACTTTATTTAAGGAGAAAGGCATCCCCAGCATTGTGTGTAAAAACAAGGGAGACCCCAACGCTGTGAGTAAAGAACTGGGAGCCCCAAGCACTGTGTGTAAAGGCAAAGCAGTGACTGTTGTGTTCCGCTGATTGGGTTGCTGTGCTGGAGTGTATGCAATACCTGGTCAGCCACAGCCCCTCCACCAGCGATAAAAAGCAGGATCTCTGCGTGACATTTGAAAATACTGTTTCAGTTCACCAGGGATTTCACAGATCGATCATCCAGCCGTTGCCTCATTGAGTTAAAGACCGAGTAATGGAGGGAGAATGAAGAAGCCTCTCTTTGTGCTTCACTTTATCCATTCCAGCAGATTTCCCTGGTCCCAAGCCACTGATGAATTACTTCTGAAGAGGAATTGTTCTCGTTATGCAAGGCTAATATATCTGTAAGACACACAAGGCCAGAGGGAAGACGTAATTGCCAATGAGGACACTAGGAGTTAAAGCATGGGATTAAAGTGTAGGCTGGGATGGGCGTGGACTCTAGGGATCCTGTCACAGTTCTGTATTACTGTGCAAGAGAAGCACAGACATGAGAGTCAATTTACTACAGTGGGTGTCTGATAGAAGGACTGATTGCTTATAAAGTTATAAGGTTAGATAAGATCAATGGTAAGTGGTTTATAACAGTCACAGAGATACTGTGAAAAACTTTATTTTGCTCGCTATCCGAGGTGTAAGGTACTCCGCTAGCCTGCCGGTCACCCTTGGGCGAGGTGTAGTGCCTGCCTACCCCCTCCCATTCCCAGTCAGGGTCACGTGAAGCCATGGGAGCAGGTGGTGGATGGTCGTATGAGCAGCTGGTGCATATCACAAGTCCTGGTTATGCGACCATTGACACCAGGCAGACAATCTCTGAAGAGTATGGATAATGGCTGGTAAAGACACTGCCCCGAAGAAGGCAATGGCAAACCACTTCTGCAGAAAAATTTGCCAAGACAATCATGGTCCTGGAAAGACCATGATCGCCACTGTCATACGATGCATAATGATTGAATGATCCATACGGAACATTTCTTAACATCGATACATAGAGATAATGCAAGGGAAAACAAGAACAGAATGCAGGATATACTGTGGCTAAATACAGCACAGAATCAGGCTCTTCAGCACATCTACTCCATGCCAAACTATTATTCTACCCACTGCCATCGACCTGCACTGGGACCATAGCCCTTGCTAAACTCCTTTTCATGTACCTATTCAAATTTCCCTTAAATGTTGAAATCAAACCTGAATCCACCTCTCCTGTTTGTAGCTTGTTCCACACTCTTATGATCCTCAGAGAGAAAAGGTTCCTTCTCTAGTTGTAGTCCCATCTAACCCCAGTGGAAAAAGCCTGCTTGCTTTTACCCTAACTATACCCTTCATAATTCAGTGTACCTCCATCAAATCTCCTCTCAATTTGGTACCTTCTCGGGAATAGAGTTCTAACCTGTTCAAACTTTCCTTCTAACTTTTCTTATAAGGGGCAGCATGGTGGTGTAGTGGTTAGCACAATGAGGAAACTGGCCCTTCGGCCCATCTAGTCTGTGCTGAATCATTTAAACTGCCTAATCCCATCACCCTGCACTTGGACCATAGTTTATCATCCATCTTGTTCTTCTTGCTGGGCCCTTAGCTCCCGGAGGAGCAGAGGCCATCAGTGACCTGCAAAATGGATGGTATGATTGGAATTCATCAATGTTTCTGTGATCCATTGCAACCACTGTACAGGGGATTGGCCTATACATCTTCACCAGAGCCCTGTTGGCTGACCTTACCCATTTCCACCTCTCACAACAGGGATGCAGGGTTCGACTTTTTGAGAGGCCTGGAATGCGCTGCCTGGGGACTTGCTGTAAGCAATTACATTTAGAAGGTATTTGGATAGGAATAAAATCAGCCGGGAATCAGGGTGGGGCCCACGCCCAGGTGGTGGGGCTCCCCAGTGATTCAAAATGTAGAAAATCACAGCACAGAAACATTAATCTGTGCCAAGCCATTTAAATTGCCTACCATTGACCTGCACTGGGACCATAGACCCCCATACCCCTACTATCCATGTAACTATCCTGAAACGTTGAAATTGCACCACTTGCATTGGCAGCTCCACATTCCACACTCTCCCGACCCTGTGAGTGAAGAAGTTTCCATTCATCTTCCCCTTAAACATGTCACCTTTCACTCTTAACCCATGGCCTCAGTGGAAAAAGCCTGCTTGCATTTACCCTATCTATACCCCTCGCATAATTTTGTATACCGCTATCAAATCTCCTCTCAATCTTCTACATTCCAAGGAATGAAGTTCTAACCTACTCAGTCTTTCCTTATAACTCAGGTCCTCCAGACTCGGCAACATCCTTGTAACATTTTCTCTGTACTTTTTCAACCTTATTTACATCTTTCCTGCAGAGAGTTGGTCAAACCTGCACACAATACTCCAAATTAGGCCTCACCAACGTCTTCAACATAACATCTCAACTCAATGCTTTGATTTCTGAGGCCTATGTGCCAAAAGCTTTCTTTACGATCCTATCTAACTGTAACGCCACTTTCATTAAATTATGTGCCAGATGGGATGAGTTTAAGTTGAAATCATGGTCAGTTCAGATATTATGGGCCAAACAGTCTGGTACTCTGTAGTACTTTTCTACAGAGCCTGAGGCACATATATATAGTTAGGGTGCCTTATCATATTCACTCTTCAGTTTTGTTGCGGCTGCTTTCCAGTGCATTAAAATAAACTGATTGAGACAAAATACCTCTTTGTGGATGATGAATTGCACAGTATTGTACTTGTCAGTATGGAACAGAGAACGAGTCTTTAAATTTGGCCTCAGCAGTGGATGTTGGGAATGGTGAGAGTGGGGCACCATGGGAGGGCTGTGCGATACATGGCAGAGAAGAAGTGCCAAGGGTTGGGGGGAGTGGCGGGAGACAGATATACCCAGTCCAGAGACACTAGGCAAGGTCATTGGATTCTAAACAATTGATTTACTGATCATTACAGAATGTCTTCCTCTCCCCTCCCCTTTTCCCAACCATGGTTCCTCTCTCCCTTCCCTCTTCCCACTCTCAGTCAATAACAGAGACCCATATCAGAATCAGGTTTTTAATCATCACTCACATACGTTAGGAAGTATGTTTTTTTTTGCAGCAGCTGTACAGTTCAATATATAAAATCACTACAGTACTGTACAACAAGCCTTAGGCATCCTAGCTATATATAAGGCTTTTGCACAGTACAGTAAGTCCTATGCTTATATCAAGAGAGAATGTACTTACCACACCTCAGAGATTGAATAGGTTAGGACTTTATTTCTTGGAACTTATAAGATTGAGAGGAGATTTGATAGAGGTATACAAAATTATGAGGGGTATAGATAGGGTAAATGCAAGCAAGGTTTTTCCACTGAGGTTGGGTGGGACTACAACTAGAGATCAGGGGTTAAAGGTGAAAGGTGAAATGTTTTAAGAGGGAACATGAGGGGCAACTTCTTCACTCAGAGGGTGGTGAGAGTGTGGAACGAGCTGCCAGCACAAGTGGAGCATGCGAGCTTGATTTCAACATTTAGTAGAAATTTGGATAGGTACATGGATGGTAGGGGTATGGAGAACTATGGTCCCGGTGCTGGTCGATGGGAGTAGACAGTTTAAATGGTTCAACGCAGACTAGATGAGCTGATGGATCTGTTTCTGTGCTGTATTTTTCAAATGACTCATTGAAGACATTAGGTGTGAAGGTGTGGGACATATTGGCCAGGGTGGGGAGGTACACTGTGCTCCCCCCTCAGGGCTTGGGTGACCCAGTGGTATTAATGTGATAGAACATCAGTCCTTGATGAACCGTGTGCACCCAGTTTAATCTGCTCCTTTCACCATGGAGTGATAGGAACTCAGTCTGTAGGTCCCCGGTATGATTGTCAGATTCTGCAGATATTACGCTCTAATACCCACTTCAACATGTATTTAGCAAAAGAGCGCGGCGTAGATCCTTTCGGCCCGTCGAGCAGTACTACCTCAGCAACCTCCCCACAGACAACCCCAATTTAACTCGAACTTAACGATGGGACAAATTACAATAACCTCTTCTGGATCCTCTCCAATGCCACCACATCTTTTCTTAAACTGTTCTGCATTCCCCAAGTGCAGCCTGACCAATCCCTTATAAAGCCTCAGCATTACATCCTTGCTTTTATATTCTAGTCCCTTTGACTATGTCTACCATTCCACCTTCAAAACCTTTTGTCAGTTCTTTTTTTGGCGTGTGTCTGCGTGTGTGTGGGTCTGTGCATGTGCGTGCGTGCACGGCTGTGTGTGTGCGTATCCGTGCGTGCATCCGTGATGATGTCTTTTTCATGGCTTTTCACAAGGCGCGGAGCGAGAAAGAGACTGTGTGACGTGCCATTCCTCACACAGACATTTTCACAGTATTTTCCCTTTATTTTAGGAGGTCAAGTTGTGATCTCAACACTCAACCCGGCACGGATGGAAAGCGTACTTGGGAGCGGACACGACTGGTTTGGAACCCGGGAACCTCCGCTCCCGCGGCCGGCGCTAATGTCATTACGCCACCAGCCGGCCCACCTTTCGTCAGTTCTAATGTCAGTTTCCGATGTCCTGGGGCCAGGATCAACATCAGCAAAGTAGACAGCCTTTCACTGGTCCGGTGCTGTGGTTATGGGATCTTGCTGTGCACTGTTAGATGTGCGATATCCTACGTTTATTTACTTACTTAGCAAATTATTTCCAGTCCTTCGAGCTGCACTGACCCAGCATGCACTGACAACCCCAATTTAACCCTAACCTAATCACAGGACAATTTGCCTACCCTTACATCTTCAGACGGTGGAGGAAACTGGAGCACCCAGACAAAGGCCACACATTCCACGGAGAGGATGTACGGAGACAGAGGGTGCCGGGATTGAACTCTCAACTCCGAGCATTAATAGCACCACCTAACTGCCAGGCTACTTCCCCAATCCACTCAAACTAGGTGATGTTTTGACAAGCCCTGGTTAATTAAACCATCTATAAACCCAATGGAGCTATCAGCCTTAGCCACAAGGGGTTAATTAGTTTGTGTGCCTTTATTTTTGGGGTCTTTGGGGGCCTTTTTAAGATGGCTCTAGGGCTGTGAATTAACCACTGCAGGAAAAGGCTGGCTCTGTGACAGAACTGGATCAAGGCCCTGGGGTCAGAGCGGAATGGAAATGAAAACACGGAGCGTGCAGCAGAACAAAGCATCAGCTCTCGCCCAGAGGCTACGCAGCATCAGAGAATGTATAGGAGCAAGTGGGAGCACGAGCTGGAGCTCCCCCAGGGGAGCCCGTGCTTCAGCTGATGCTGTTGAGTACCTTCAGTGTCTCCACTCCACAGCTCTCTGGGAGAGAACTTCCCCTCCGGGAAGAAATTACCCCCCTCCATCTCTGCCTGACAGGGTGACCTCCTATCTCAATGGTTCAATATTTCAGTTTAATATCAGAGAATGTAGACAGTATACAACTTGCAGTTCTTGCTCTTTGCAGAATATATCTGAAACTATGTTCCCAATCTGACTACCCCATGAGGGGTTAACCTCCTCTCAACATCCACCCCTGTCAAACCCTGTCAAAAGTTCAAAGTATGTATACATTATACAACCTTGAGGTTCGTCTCCTTACAGGCAGCCACAAAACAAGACAGACACGAAGACTGGAGCAGGCCCACAGCCTCAGCCTCATTTCATCATTAGTTCCAGTCAAGTTCAGTGCTCCTTCAGTCGACATCATCTGGATCAATTATGAAATCATATATTTCACTTCTTTTATCTTTTATGTGTGTTCTTCATCCTGAGTGTGATTCTGGAACTGTTGAAGCCTGCAATTTGCAGTCTGGAGATCGTTTGGTTGTTACGGTGCTCTGCAGTCTTCGGGAGGATTCTGAGAGACAGAGGCAATGTGTGTGAACCTCATGGTGGACAAGTCGCGGGACGGGACGTGAGCTGATGATTGACTCCATTTCATTGATTAAAGTTTCCAATGTTCGCCAATTAAAGCAACAAGCGAGACTGAAACCGAGACGAGTGCGGAGGGTGAGCACTGGCTGCCTGTCTTTTGAGTGCAGAGGATTGCTTTGTTACGCTACTGGAAAGGGAGGAGCCTGCCCTTGTGCCCGGAGAATGTTGCCCAGGTTTCCTGCATTTTAGATGTGGACTTGGACTGTAGACTTTTTCCAGTCTTATAGTCTTTTTTATATAATACTGTGGTTTTTGCCTAATCTTTCTTGTTTTTTTCTTTGTGTAGGAGGAGGGACTTGGGGGTCAATGTGCCTGTTCCATTTTGTTCTCTTTTTGCGCGGGGGAGGAGCGATTTGGGAGTTGATGTGCCTGTTCCGTTTTGGGTTTTTTTTGTGCGGGGGAGGAGTGATTTGGGGGTCGATGATCACGCTGCCATTCTTTTCTTTCCTGGTTTCATGGCTACCTGGAGAAGAAGAATTTCAGATTTGTATACTTGGGTAATAAATGAGCCTTTGAAACTTTGAACAGAGTGGAGTAAATGCTGCAGAGCCTGCAGGCACAGAGCCCAGAGCAGTTGGAGCAGGTCCAAAGCTTCAGCCTCAGTTCAGCAAACTTATATCAAAGTACAGTATCCATAAGCCACAATGGCAACCCTGCAGACATTCACAACAGAACAAGAAGCACAATTCAATCTACACACAAACACACATTGACAAGCAAACAATGCACTAAATAACATAATAAATACAAAATAAATCAATACTATTTACTTTGCTTTGGCTAAGATGGTGACGCGTTTGGATGCACCAGCCACTCGGGGGCCAACCAAAGGTGTTTTTCCTTGTTAAATATTTTTTTTAACAATTACAAGACAACGCTGGACTGCAAGAACTTTGCGTTCTGCAGATCTACCCCAACAGTGGCTGAGGTGCTGGATTGGGCGCTGCCTGCTACAGGAAGGCATGGAGAATATTGGAGTTGGTCTGCGAAGGTGGCGTGCAATGTAACTGTAAGTGATTGTCTTGGACATTTCTCTTGCACCATCAATTTGTGGGACATGTCACTCAGGGTCTTGGGCTATGTATGTGTTTTTTTTTGTGTGACTACATTTGTTTTTTGCTCGCTATTTGAATGTGCTGTATATGTTTTGCACCTTGGCTGTAGAGGAATGCTGTTTCCTTCGGCTCTATCCACGTGTGGTTGAATGAAAATTAAACTTGAATTTGATTTGATATTGCAAACATAAATTGTAGAGTCCTTGAAAGTGAGTCTATAGGTTCTGGAATCAGTTCAGTGTTGAGGTAAATGAAGTTATCTACACTGGTTCAGGAGCCGAATGTTTGTGGGGTAACAACTGTTCCTGAACCTGGTGGTGTGGAACCTGAGACTCCTGTACCTCCAGAATATGACTCAGAATTGTATTTTTCAACATTTCTTCCAGTAACAGCCCAGACTCCTCAATGGTTCCTCTTTCTCATTTCTTTCACCTCTCCCTTCATCACTAAACATTCTTGAAGTATTGTGATCCAAAGGGTCCTGTACTGTGCTGTAATGCTCTATGCTTTAACTGCCTCCAAATCCCAGAATATTCCTCCTTAATTCATCATCATTATGCGCCCTGTCATATGATGTGGGCGATCATGGTCGCGTGACCATGATTGTTGTTGGCAAGTTTTTCTACAGAAGTGGTTTGCCATTGCCTTCATCTGGGAAGTGTCCTCACAAGACAGGTGATCCTGGTCATTATCAATACTCTTCAGAGACTGTCTGCCTGGTGTCAGCGGTCACATAACCAGGACTTGTGATATGCACCAGCTACTCATATGACCATCCACCACCTGCTCCCACGGCTTCGTGTAACCCTGATCGGGGGCTAAGCAGGTGCTACACTTTGCCTAAGGGTGACCTGTAGGCAAGCGGAGGGAAGGAGCACCTTACACCTACTTTGGTAGAGACGTGTAACCATCCCGCCACTGAACCCTGTCTAGGCTCCACATAATTTTGTATACCTCTGTCAAATCTGCCCCATTCTCAAGCAGAATGGGATCTTTTGGTCATTAAAGAAATGATAATATTGTGGTGAGCATTTGGTCCATCATGTCAGATGGGGAAGCTTGTTAACTTAACAACCGTTTTATTGTGATCGACACAAAACAGACTGGAACCCTGACCCAGAGAGTGAACGTCACCAGTCTCATACAGATGGGGGAGGTGACCATCACACACCCCAGTGACAGACAGGGTGACTGACAAACACACAAGCTAAAATGTAATAATAAATGAACTGGAACTTCCCACCACAATCCCACAAAAGCATTTTAACGCAAGAACAATAAACAGTGCTGATCATTAGAAATGCTGTCCACCACACTCACCCCTCCCCCCACCCCCAGAGCTTCACAATATTAAATGCAGGAATTTTCCTCCTTAGTGAGAGAAATTCAAACAATCTACAAGACACAATCTGCAGAAGGGGCTCAGCAGATCGAGCAGCATGTGTGTGGAGTGAGGGAAGGATATATCAATGTTTCGGATCGAGAGCTGACATCAGGACTGTCTGCGGTGCTCCAAGCAGCTCACCAAACCCCACAGCGGTCATGGAATCTTTTAGCATGGAAACAAACCCAATTGCAGCAACAATTGGGTGGAGCATGTAATGATTGGGTCAGCTGATTTTGTAGATGCAGGCAACTCCTTCTAATTCATCCACAAAACAACTTATTTCTCTTCTCCTACCTCTTTCTTTTCTTCTCAAAGTGTTTGGGGTTCTGTCGGAGTGTACTGTACAGTTCAAACTATAATACTTCGCAAGCGGTGTGTTTTAAAACCAACTATACGGCCTAGCGCTTCACTATCTCCCAGAACGGTCTGGAAGACCTGCATCCTCAGGACTGTGAGGTCGAAAGTCGGGGAGCAGCCCCTTGGGCAGACCGGTTCCTCGCCAATTTTGCCGCCGGAAGCGTCGTGAGAGTCGGAAACATCGAGACAGCAGGCAATCTGTTTGCTAATCGCCGGTTGCTGTCAGAGGAAGGTCCCTCTAACTGATTGATAGAGAGTGAGAGCCTGTCGGTCCTCAAGACAGAAGGGGGGGGTGGGGAAGGGGCTTGGAGAAGCAATGTTGGAGATAGTAACATCGGAAGAGCAAGTTGCTGGTCTCCACTCTCTCCGCTGCAGAAGAGCAATCTCTCTCTCTCTCTCTCTCCCTCGATGGCACGAGGGGGGCGGTGTTGATGCTTCTACTGCTGTTTGTGTGAGGAAAGGTGGGAACAGGGACTTGGGGCTTTGATGTTTATATCATTCATTCTATGAGGTTCTTTTCTTGTGGATGTCTGTGAAGAGTATGAATTTTGGGTTGTGTACTGTATACATTCTCTGATACTAAAAGACCCTTTGAACCTCCCCACTTTTATACCTCATTCGCGGGTCAGTGTCACGGCAGGAGACCCGTGTGTCGTCGGGGGAGTCGGAATGTCCGCAGCTGTGGGCCCAGAGACTCGTGATCTTTGAGCACAGAGCTCGAAAAAAGCGACGCTACGGACTTCTAACATCGTAAACCAGCGAGTTGTTTGTTACGTCAGCTGGTGGCGCAGTGACATCAGCGCCAGACTCCGGAACGGAGGTTCCCGGGTTCGAATCCAGTCGGGCCATTCCCGAGTATGCTTTCCATCCGTGCTGGGTTGAGTGTTGAGCTCGCAACTCGACCTCGTAAAATAAAGAAAAATACTGCGAACTGTCTGTGTGAGGAGTGGTGCCCCAGACAGCCTTCCAACCCACACCTTGTAAGGCATGAAAATGCCCGACGCTGGCCTCTCAGGCCTGAGTCAACGTCATCATCATCATCATCATCATCATCATCATCTCCCCGCTCACTGTGAAAAATGGAGACACCTCCTTCTCTCAAATTAGGGAGAGAGAGAGCCTGTGGTATGTTAAATACTGGGTGAAACGTGAAGTCTTTGGGTTAACTGCAAGTCTGTGTCTCTGCTGTTGCTTTGTTCACGCCTGAGCGCTCGGTGGTGGATGCCGATACTATTTCTTTGGCCGATGGAATGAGGGGGGAGCTGGGGGGGACTTTGGGGTTCTAACATTTAACTGTCATTCATTCTTTGGGGGCACTCCTCTGTTTTCATAGATGGTTGCAAAGTAAAAGCATTTCAGAATGTAAATTGAATACATTTCTCTGTCATTAAATGGATATATTTCAGGCAGTAGTCCCAACCACCGGGCCGCGAGGAAACGATACGAGTCAGCTGCACCTTTCCTCATTCCCTGTCACGCACTGTTGAACTTGTACATAGGGTTGCCAACTGTCCCGTATTGCCCGGACATCCCATAAATTGGGCTAAATTAGTTTGTCCCATACAGGACCTGTCTTGTCCTGTATTTCCCCTGTTAAGGTAGAGCGTTCCTAAGAAACCTTTCGTGCCGAAATGGTGTAAAGCAAAGAAGCAATTACCATTAATTTATATGAGAAAATTTTTTGAGCGTTCCCAGATCCAGAAAATAACCTACCAAATCATACCAAATAACACATAAAACCAAAAATAACACTAACATATAGCAAAAGCAGGAATGATATGATAAATACACAGCCTATATAAAGTAGAAATAATGTATGTACAGTATAGTCTGGAAGATTAAGGCAAAACCAATTTGTGGAAAAAAAATCGGCACGTACGCGCACACGTACGTCACGCATGCGCACACAGGTGCCTGCGCAAGGCTTCGTGGTCATGGTAGTCTTTCCTGGGGTAAAAACAAGTGTCCCGGGATTTGACTGCTAATTTTGTCCCTTATTTGGGAGTGAGAAAGTTGGCAACCCTAACTGTAAGAGACATGTTGAAGTGAGTTTAACCCCACTTGAACACCCGCCACCACCCCCCCCCACCCGCCGGTCAGCCGGTCTGCAAGAATATTGTCAATATTAAACTGGTCCACGGTGCAAAAAAGGTTGGGGACCCCGATTTGAGGCAGAGGCTGATCGATTAGTCAGAGCATGAGGGATGCGGGGAGAAAGAAGGAGACTGGGGCTGAGAAGGAAATGGATCAGCCATGATGAAATGGTGGTGCAGACCTGATGGGCCAAATGGCCTAATTCTGCTCCTATATCTTATGGTCTTATCCCTCCCACACAGCCCTCCATTTTTCAATCATACATGTGCCTATCTAAGATTTTCTTAAATGTCCCTCATGTATCTAACACCTACCCCCATACTTAGTTTCCAACGTTGTGAATTTCCAATATAATGAGTGTAGGCAGGATAAGGAATTCAGTCACTGAGTGAAAAATAATCAGCACAACAAACTCTAAGATGCTGGAAATCCAGATCAATGCAAACAAAATGCTGGAGGAACTCAGCAGATCAGGCAGCATCTATGGACATTAATCAACAGTTGACGTATTGTGCCGAGACCCTTCAACTTGAGAAGGAAGAGTGAAGATGCCAGAATAAAAAGATGGGGAGGGAAAGGAGGCTAGCTGAAAGGAGATAGGTGAAGTCAGGCGAGTGGGAAATCTCGAGGGCTGGAGAGGAAGGAATCTGATAGAAGAGGATCGTGGACCATAGGAGAAAGGGAAGTAGGAGGGGACACAGGGGGAGATGAGAGGAGGTAAAAACTCATAGTGAGGAATAGAAGTGGGGGGGCCGTTTACTGGAAGGAGAAATCTATATCCATGCCATCAAGTTGGAGGCTACCCTGGTGGAATATAAGGTGACGAAGGGTCTCGGCCTGAAACGTCGACTGCACCTCTTCCTAGAGATGCTGCCTGGCCTGCTGCGTTCACCAGCAACTTTTATGTGTGTTGCTGGAATATAAGGTGTTGTGCTCAACCCTGAGGGTGGCCTCATCTTGGCACAAAAGGAAGCCATGAACCAGCAAATCAACATGGGAATGGGAATCGGAATTAAAATGTTTGGCCATCGGAAGTCCCACTTATGGTGGATGGTGCAGAGATGCTCGACAAAGTGGTTCCCAATTTACAACGGGTCTCACCAATGTAGAAGAGGCTGCATCGAGTGGAGCGTACAACATAGACAACCCCAACAGATTTGCAGGTGAAGTGTTGTCTCAGCTGGAAGCACTGTTTGGGGCCTGAATAGAGGTGAATGGGCAGGTGTGGCACTTTGGCCACTTTCAGGGATAAGCGTCAAGAAGGATATTAGAGAGAGATGCCAGTGTCTTCCCAGGAAAGGACTGACTGCTCCCAGGGCCTGATTAACAAGCCATTTCTCCACTGCGCTGCCAGCTGCGACAGGTCTTCACCAGGAATGCAGCTTAATGTTGAGGAGTGGTGTCGGAGAATCAAATCAGTGGCTCGGAAGGAGCCTACTGTCGAGATGACGCTTGACAGGAGCCTGTCATCACCTGAGGCACAGTAGAAGCTTCAACCACAGCCCGTAATTATCCTGCAGACGTGCGGATGACAGTCAGCAGGACTCTGGAGGAAATGCTTGCAGAGAGTCACACAAAAATCGAGAGCACAAGGTGTGTCAAAATGCCTCAGTGTCAGAGTTCAAAGTTCAACATACCTTCAGTTGACTACTGAATGCAGAATACAATTCTGCGATTTGTCTTCCCACAGACATCTACGAAACAAAGAAAACCATGGAACCCATTCAGAGAAAGGCATCAATTTCCCCCACGTGCCAAACAAAAAGACAAATCGCACCAGCGGCAACACGAAAATGAGCAAAACACAGAATTGAAAGAGTCCAATCAAATTACAGTCCAATCCACAAGCCGCAGACCCAGAATTTTGGTACCACCCTCCAACAGAATCGAGGGTGAGCGAGAGAGACCATTCGAATGCAGCAGCGAGTAAGGGTCTGGTTGGTAGCACTGATCACTCCTCGCCCTCCACACTCACCTCGATGACTTCAATCTTCCTCGACGCTTTAATCAGTGAGATCGGCAAGAGATGGAGTCAATCATGGGCTCTCTAAGCTGCTTGGTTGCGGGGCCTCCTGGATCCTTCTTGGCGATAGCAAAGCACCAGACCACTCATTCGGCCCGATGACATGCCATCAGACTGTAGATCACAGGCTCCAACACTATCAGAAACACATTTAAAGAAAAAGGAAGATGTAAGAGAAGTGAAAGACACTGTTTGGTGGACAATCTGGAAGATGTTCACTGAAGTTGCATTACTTGCTGGCACCACCTTGACTGAAATTTACTTCCATGCCTTGTGGTCACAGACAGCGGTGGGAATTAATCCTGGGTCACCTGTACTGTAAAGCATTGTACCCAGAGGGCTGCAGTGGTTCAGGGATGGAGGCCCACCTCCCCCACCTTCTCAAGTCATACTGTTGGGGCAGCTTCACCAAGAGGACTGCAGAAATTCAGGAGGAAGCTCACCTCCCTCACCTTCTCAAGTTGCAGCTCTTTCCAATTTCATCAAGAGGACTGTAATGTTTCAGAGAGGAATCTCACTCCTCCCCCTCTTCTCAAGTTGCACTGTTGGGGCAATTTCACTGCAGTGTTTCAGGAAGAAAGCCCATCTCCTCCAGCTTCCCAAGGGTACGTAGATATAGACTACATAGACTGGTCCCTGCCGGCAATTTCCACTTCCCCAAAAAATGAACGAGAGAGCACTTGGTAACTGCTAAGCAATTGCTTTATGTTTATAGATTTTCAAAAGCCCTCGTCAACACAGCCTGATTAAAAGGGATACATTCTCCTTAATTAAGATTCAATAGCAATTAATGTTTTTTTCTCATAAAAACAGCTTTGTAAACAGAGTAGGATAATTTGAAAGCTGAACTAAAGACTTTAATGTATCCTAAAGCGCACTGAGTCAAAATTCAATTAAAAATAAATAGTTCTTCTTTAAGCATGAATAATTTGTACTCTGGTGTGTATTGGCTGAACGGGGCACTGAATATGATTGAAACAAATGCCTATCTTGTCTGTGACTAAGACGAGACACGTGACTGACTGAAAACTCACGTCAAGCTCTTCAGGCACACAGTTTGCTGTGTTCTGAGTCCCATCAGGCGATTTGTAAATGAGTCCAATTAGCCTGAGGCTTTGTAGAGCACAGGTCAGACAGCACTTGAAGTATTGTGAACAGTTTTGGGTCCTTTATCTAAGAAAAAATGTGCTGGCATTAGAGTGGATCCTGAGGAGCTTCACAGGGATAATTCCAGAAATGAAAGGGTTAGCAAATGAGGAATGCTTGATGGCTCTGGGCCTGTACTCACTAGAGTCTGGAAGAATGAGAGATCTTGTTGAAACCTATTGAATATTAGAAGGCCTAGATAGAGTGGGTAGGAAGAAGGTACTTCAGAGGACACAGCCTCAGAATAGAACAAAGTCCTTATAGAACAGGGATGAGGAGGAATTTCTTCAGCCAGAGGGCAGTGAAACCCTGGAATTCATTGCCACAGAGGGATGCGTTGGCCAGGTCATTGGGTATATTTAAAGAGGACGTTGATAGGTTCTTGATTAGTGAAAGTGCCCAAGGTTATGGGGAGAAGGCAGGAGAATGGAGTTGAGGGGGATAATAAATCAGCCATGATGGAATGGTGGAGCAGACCTGATGGGCCAAATGGCCTAATTCTTCTGCTATGTTTAATGGTCTTATGGTCTTTTAGAAGGTTCTGTGGAGCCACTGAGCTCACTCGTCATTGGGAGACATGCGAGGAACCTGCCAAAGCATCTTATTAACCAATGGCTAATGTTTCGTTTTCTCATGTTGAACCACCAAAGGGTAAACCTGGTTATCTTGCAATCTATACACCATCCACATTCAAATCACATAGACAGCTGTTGGAAACTACTATATTTTTTTTAAATAATACTTTTTATAAGATTTCTACTTTTTAACAAACTCATGTATTTTTCACACACACTGGCAGAAAGCGGTATAGCAGCTAAACTAACGGTTTCTAATTTTTCATTGGTTTAGTATTAGCACATGACCCACTGGAAGTAATTGTTTTAATTATGTAGTCTATTATCTTGTTTAAACCTACCTGAAGAATTTCCCTTATCCTATCTATAAAGCGCGTGCTCGTGTTCAAAGAGCAATGATTTATGTCATTGATAGTTGGCAGAAAATAAACAGTAAGACAATTCAGAACTGTTTGGCTCACTGGTTTCAAGCATTCAGGATTTGGAGACGCCAGAAATGGCTGGGAGTGAGAGGGATATGATTTCACTACATCAACAAGTTAGAAACTACAAAGAATTTGAAGATATTGTTCCAATGGTGGATGTGATTGTCAAAAGCATCGTTTGAAGCCAATCCATTTTCTGCACAAGGTGTCTGTGCTGATTTTGTTCATTTGCAGTCAATCAAAGGAACACAGCAGAGTACTCTGGATGAATTACTCCAATGATAACTATTAGAAACTAATACACTGTTTTATAGCGCTGCAACAATATTGATAGTGTTCTAATTTATTCCATATTTCATTTAAATTGTTGACAAACCTCCATGGATGGGCAATGGAGAGTATATTGACCGGCTGCATCACAGTCTGGTATGGAAACACCAATGCCCTTGAATGGAAAATCCTACGAAAAGTAGTATAGTCCAATCCACGACGGGTAAAGTCCTCCCCGCCACTGAGCACATCTACATGAAACGCTGTCGTCGGAAAGCATCATCCATCGTCAGGGACCCCCACCACCCAGGACGCGCTCTTTTCCTGCAGCTGCCATCAGGAAGGTATAGGAGTCTCAGGACTCACACCACCAAGTTCAGAAAAATGTATTACCCTTCAACCATCAGACTCTTGAACCAAATGGAATCATTTCACCCAACTTCCCTCACCCCATCAATCACTGAAATGTTCTCACAACCTATGGACTCACTTTCAAGGACTCTTCATCTCTTAGTCACAATATTTATTACATATTTGTTTATAATTATTATTTGATTTTTTAGTGTTTGCACAGTTTGTTGTGTTTTGATAATTGGCTGCTTGTCTGTACTGCTAGGTATGGTCTTTCATTGATTCTATTGTGTCTCTTGTATTTACTGTGAATGTCCCCCAGTAAACAAATCTCAGGGTTTTATATGGTGATGTACCTGTACTTTGATTATAAATTTACTTTGAACTTTGAAGGGGAACTCAGAGTCAATGGGTTACCCAAAAAGTGGGGAATTCAATGCGCGTGCCTTTGGGCTGCAAACCACCCAGGCGGAATATGACGTGCTATTCTTCAGCCGATGTTTAGTGTAACCCAGCATTGCAGGAGGCCGGGGCCAGACAGGTCAGTGTGGGAATGGGGGAGTGAGATGTAATGGTATCGACAACCTGGACAGAGTGCCTGCAGTTTGAGAAACGGTCACTGGTTTTACACCTGGTCTCCTCAGTCTAGAGGAGGCCACATCGCATGGCCAGGTTGGAGGAGATGCTGGTGAACATCTGCCTGACTATTGAACCAGACATTATGTGCTGAGACCTTGGCATCTTCCCACTTCTTTTACAGAAGGGTCTCAACAAGAAATGTTGACTGTTTATTCTGTATTTCTGTTATGGTCTGGTCCATGAAGTCTGTATTCTGGTTCACAGTCCGGTCCATGGACCCTTGCTCCAGGTTTTCCTGTCTACCCTGTTTCTGCTCTTGTTGAGCTCTAATTGAGTCAGCTGATGCTCATTGGGGCTGGCTGCATAAATACCTCCAGAGACCAGGGTGTGGCTGCTGGATTGTTCTTGTCCTTACTCCTTGTATCCCTTCCCCTGCCTTCTGTTTCCTCGCCTGAAGCCCTGTCTTGTCTTGCCGGTAACTCTCCCCTCGTCCGAAGTTCTCGTCTCGCCTTGCTTTGCCAGAAGCCTTGCCTTGTCTTGCTGGTAACTCTCATCTCATCTTGCCTGCAGTCTTGTCCTGGAGCCACCCTGTACCTAGCTCCCTTCCTGTCCCTTGCCTCAGCCCAGATAAGTCAGGCCGTCTTGCCGTTACCTGCGGTTGGTTCTGTCCCTTCCTGTCCCACTCCTCCGTCGGGTGGTGATCCGCGCCCTGCCCAGGAGTACCGTACCCTGCCTAGGAGGAGCCTGCCTAGCCCCTAGTCCCTAGCCTCTAGCCTCTAGCCTCTAGCCTGAAGACCCCAGCCTCCTGCCTCCTGCCAAGCCTCGTCTCTAGCCTCTAACCTCAAGCCTGAAGACTCCAGCCTCCTGCCTCCTGCCAAGCCTCACCTCATGTCTCTAGCCTCTAGCCATTAGTTTCAATTTGTTCATGGACAAGGATAGATCTGGTCCTAGGATTGAGGTTCTGAACTGGAAGAAGGCCAAATTTGAAGAAATGAGAAAGGATCTAAGAAGCGTGGATTGGGACAGGTTGTTCGCTGGCAAAGATGTGATTGGTAGGTGGGAAGCCTTCAAAGGGGAAATTTTGAGAGTGCAGAGTTTGTATGTTCCTGTCAGGATTAAAGGCAAATTGAATAGGGATAAGGAACCTTGGTTCTCAAGGGATATTGCAACTCTGATAAAGAAGAAGAGGGAGTTGTATGAAATGTATAGGGAACAGGGGGTAAATCAGGTGCTTGAGGAGTATAAAAAGTGCAAGAAAATACTTAAGAAGGAAATCAGGAGGGCTAAAAGAAGACATGAGGTTACCTTGGCAGTCAAAGTGAAGGATAATCCAAAGAGCTTTTACAGGTATATTAAGAGTAAAAGGATTGTAAGGGATAAAATTGGTCCTCTTGAAGATCAGAGTGGTCTGTTATGTGCGGAACCAAAGGAAATGGGGGAGATCTTAAATAGTTTTTTTGCGTCTGTATTTACTAAGGAAACTGGCATGAAGTCTATGGAATTAAGGGAAACAAGTAGTGAGATCATGGAAACTGTACAGATTGAAAAGGAGGAGGTGCTTGCTGTCATGAGGAAAATTAAAGTGGATAAATCCCCGGGACCTGACAGAGTGTTCCCTCGGACCTTGAAGGAGACTAGTGTTGAAATTGCGGGGGCCCTGGCAGAAATATTTAAAATGTCGCTGTCTACGGGTGAGGTGCCGGAGGATTGGAGAGTGGCTCATGTTTTTCCGTTGTTTAAAAAAGGATCGAAAAGTAATCTGGGAAATTATAGGCCGGTGAGTTTAACGTCGGTAGTAGGTAAGTTATTGGAGGGAGTACTAAGAGACAGAATCTACAAGCATTTGGATAGACAGGGACTTATTAGGGAGAGTCAACATGGCTTTGTGCATGGTAGGTCATGTTTGACCAATCTATTGGAGTTTTTCGAGGAGGTTACCAGGAAAGTGGATGAAGGGAAGGCAGTGGATATTATCTACGTGGATTTCAGCAAGGCCTTTGACAAGGTCCCGCATGGGAGGTTAGTTAGGAAAATTCAGTCGCTAGGTATACATGGAGAGGTGGTAAATTGGATTAGACATTGGCTCAATGGAAGAAGCCAAAGAGTGGTGGTAGAGAATTGCTTCTCTGAGTGGAGGCCTGTGACTAGTGGTGTGCCACAGGGATCAGTGCTGGGTCCATTGTTATTTGTCATCTATATCAATGACCTGGATGATAATGTGGTAAATTGGATCAGCAAATTTGCTGATGATACAAAGATTGGAGGTGTAGTAGACAGTGAGGAAGGTTTTCAGAGCCTGCAGAGGGACTTGGACCAGCTGGAAAAATGGACTGAAAAATGGCAAATGGAGTTTAATACTGACAAGTGTGAGGTATTGCACGTTGGAAGGACAAACCAAGGTAGAACATATAGGGTTAATGGTAAGGCACTGAGGAGTGCAGTAGAACAGAGGGATCTGGGAATACAGATACAAAATTCCCTAAAAGTGGCATCACAAGTAGATAGGGTCGTAAAGAGAGCTTTTGGTACATTGGCCTTTATTAATCAAAGTATTGAGTATAAGAGCTGGAATGTTATGATGAGGTTGTATAAGGCATTGGTGAGGCCGAATCTGGAGTATTGTGTTCAGTTTTGGTCACCAAATTACAGGAAGGATATAAATAAGGTTGAAAGAGTGCAGAGAAGGTTTACAAGGATGTTGCCAGGACTTGAGAAACTCAGTTACAGAGAAAGGTTGAATGGGTTAGGACTTTATTCCCTGGAGCGTAGAAGAATGAGGGGAGATTTGATAGAGGTATATAAAATTATGATGGGTATAGATAGAGTGAATGCAAGTAGGCTTTTTCCACTGAGGCAAGGGGAGAAAAAAACCAGAGGACATGGGTTAAGGGTGAGGGGGGAAAAGTTTAAAGGGAACATTAGGGGGGGGCTTCTTCACACAGAGAGTGGTAGGAGTATGGAATGAGCTGCCAGATGAGGTGGTAAATGTGGGTTCTTTTTTAACATTTAAGAATAAATTGGACAGATACATGGATGGGGCGTGTATGGAGGGATATGGCCTGTATGCAGGTCAGCGGGACTAGGCAGAAAATGGTTTGGCACAGCCAAGAAGGGACAAAAGGCCTGTTTCTTTGCTGTAGTTTCTATGGTTTCAAGCCTGAAGACTCCAGCCTCCTGCCTAGCCTCAAGCCTGAAGACTCCAGCCTCCTGCCTAGCCTCAAACCTGGAGACTCCAGCCTCCTGCCTAGCCTCAAGCCTGAAGACTCCAGCCTCCTGCCTCCTGCCTAGCCTTGCCTCTAGCCTCAAGCCTGAAGACTCCAGCCACGTCTTGCTTGCCTGCCAAGCCCCATCCTTGCCTAGTTCTGGGGTCCGAGCCAGAGGCAAGACCAAGGTACTGGGTCCTTGTCCAGTCTCTGGCTCGGAGTCCAAGCCCGGGCTCCTAGCTCTCTTGTCCAGTCCTGTTCCAGGTTCCCAGTTTTCATGTCCATGTCCTTGCCCTCAGCCTGTATCCTAGTCCTGCCCCTAGTACTTCAGTGTCTGTGTCTTGCACTTGGGTCAGTTCCCAGCCAGCGCCTTATGACAATTTCCAGCATCTGCAGAATCTCTTGTGCTTATCATATCCTGTACACCTCTTTTCACTTTATCCTGATAGCTCTCTCTAATCTCACTCTTTCTTGTTTCCCTCTCCTTCCCTCCCTCTAGCTCTCTTCTCGTCCACTCTCTCTCACTCTCTCCAGCTTTCATCTCTCTCTGTAGTTACTCATTCTCTCTCTCTCCCTCCCAGTCCCTCCCTCTCTCTTTCACCTTATCCCTCTCTCCTTCTCTCACTATCTGACTCTTTCTGTGTCTGCCTCTTTCTCCCTCTCTCTCTCCCTCTCACTCTCTCATGCTCACATACTTTCTTTCCCTCTCTTTCTCTCTGTCTCTCCCTTTTTCTCTCTCTGTCTCTCTCTCTCACCCTCTTGCACTATCTCTCTCCCTCACTCTCTTTCTCTCCCTCCCTCTCTCCCTCCCTCCCTCTCTCCCTCCCTCTCTCCCTCCCTCCCTCCCTCCCTCTCTCCCTCCCTCCCTCCCTCCCTCTCTCCCTCCCTCTCTCTGAACCCTTCTCCCTCTCTCTCACTCTCTCTGTTTCTGTCTCTCCTCCTCTCCCTCTCACACTACCCCTCTCTTTTCACTCTATCTCCCTCACTCTCTCTCTCCCTCTCACTCTCTCTCCCTCTCTCTCTCCTTATCTCTTTCTTTCCCTCTCTCTCCCAGTCTCTCTCTCCCCTTCTCCCCTCTCTCTCGCACTCTCTCTTTTTCTCACACTCACTCTCTCCCTCACTCTTTCTTTCCGTCTCTCTCTCCCCCTCACACTCCCTTGGTTCCCTCTCTCTCCCACACTCTCTTTCTCCCTCTCTCCCTCTTTCTTTCCCTTCTCTCTCTCTCCCACTCTCTCTCCCACTCTCTCTCCCTCTCTCTCTCTCTCCCCCTCCCTTCCCCTCTCTCCCTTCCCCTCTCTCCCTTCCCCTCTCTCCCTTCCCCTCTCTCCCTTCCCCTCTCTCCCTTCCCCTCTCTCACTTCCCCTCTCTCACTTCCCCTCTCTCCCTTCCCCTCTCTCCCTTCCCCTCTCTCTTTTCTCCTCTCTCTCTCTCTATCTGTCTCTATCTCTCTCTCTCTCTCTATCTCTAACCCAGGGTACACCATGGACAAAGTTTAGCAGTACCTGACACAAAACATCACCTCACCACCTTCCACCCATCAGCACCTGGCCTAGAGACCGTCAGGCAGACAAACACTGGCTGGCTTCGCAGCCGGAGAAGGTGACACCATCTCCTGTTTAGTGATGTGAATCCAGGGTGATTAGCAGCCTCTCTGGCACCTGTCCCTGAATGCGCATTGCTTGTTTTTCGTAACAGATCTGGCTGTTGGTTACAAGACTGTAATTTAACAAGCAACTTCAAAGTATTTGATCGAAAACAATGAGCCTCGGCATCATGGAAATCTCTGGAAAAGTATTGTCCAACAAACAGAAGCATGTTCAGTTGTATC
The DNA here is from genome assembly GCF_963921235.1 of Mobula hypostoma. NCBI lineage: Eukaryota > Metazoa > Chordata > Chondrichthyes > Myliobatiformes > Myliobatidae > Mobula > Mobula hypostoma. The sequence goes on along the minus strand of NC_086108.1, from coordinate 10,902,776 downwards.
CATCAGGAATTGGTGCTGTTGCTGCTGCTCGTGTGTGGGATGGAGGGGGAGGGGGGGCTTTGGGATTCTGACGTTACTATCATCCATTCTATGGGGTTTCTTGTTTCGTGGATGTCTGCAAAGAGTAAGAATTTCAGGCTGTATACTGAATATATTTTCGGATATTAAATTGAACCATTTGATCTGACAGCTGAGGGCTGCCCCCACACCTCCTTAGGTTATGTTGGTTGTTAATGCAAGTGAGGCATTTCACTGAGCGTTTTGATGTACATGTTACAAATAAGTCTGAAATCCACAGTGATCCCCAGGGTGGTGGTGGCCATGAAGAACCGGCTTTGGGTCGCTGTTTCACAAGAGATTTCAATTTCAAGTTTAATTGTCATTCAACCGTACAGCCAAAGGGAGCAGTGTTCCTCAGGGGCCAAGGTAGAAACCATCATATACAGTGTCAGGCACATATAATACAGCAAGAACATATAAGATAACAATAAAATACAATCACACAGAAAATATAGTCCAAGTCCCCGAGTCCACGAGTGTTGCAGCAGTCTGCAGTCAAACACAATACAGCTTGTCTTCCGACGAGCGGACACTGGAGGGGTTGCACCGATGCCACACGGACTCCGATGTCTCTCCCCTGGGTGGCTGAAAATTGGTGACATTGCAGCTCTGGGGATGGTCCTCACTATGACCAAGGTCATGCAGCTCCCCACTGTGGGTGCCGCCAGTAAACCAGTGAAGCCTGGACTGCCACTCCTTTAGTTGGACCCTGTCTTTCTAAAAGCTCAAGCGATCATTAATTAAACCACCAGCATTAGTCAGCATCTATTTTCAACTTGCAACTGCACCACCACTCACTTTGTCCAAGTGTTTAGAGCGAAAATAACCAAAATTATTCGCTGAAGTAGGATACTTAATTAAGTTGCAATTCATTTATGAATTTTGTCTATTATTTCTTGAATTCTCCACTCTGAAGTCACAAACATTGCTCTCTCAATGTTCAAAGTACATTTATTATCGAAGTATGTATGTAGTTTACAACCCTGAAGTTCGTCTTCCCCACAGAGAGAGAGAGAGAGAGAGAGAGAGAGAGAGAGAGAACATCACACACAGACAAGTTTCTCTGGCAGCAGCGAGCAAGAGGCTGGTAGAGAGCGCTGAACATCCACTCGCCTTCTCCACTCACCTGACCAAGGCACGAATGACGAAATGTTAGAGAGTGTGCAGAGAAAATTTACCAGGATGCTTCCTGGATTAGAGAGCATGCCTTATGAAGATAGGTTGAGCGAGCTAGGGCTTTTCTCTTTGGAGTGAAGGAAGGTGAGAGGTGACCTGATGGAGGTGTACAAGATGAAGAGAGGTATAGATAGAGTGGATAGCCAGAGACTTTTCCCAGGGCAGAAACGGCTAATACAAGGGGAGCATAATTTTCAGCTGTTTGGAGGAAATTACTGGGTGGTGGGCTGGAGCTATGCCTCTTCCAAAGGAGGTGTAAGGTGCTCCCTCCTTCCGCTACCCTGCAGGTCACCCTTGGGCAAGGTGTAGCACCTGCTTAGCCCCTCCCCCTCAGATCAGAGGCAGGTGAAGCCTTGGGAGCAGGTGGTGGATGGTTGCATGAGCAGCCGGTGCAGATCACAAGTCCTGGTTATGTAACCACTGACACCAGGAAGGAAATATCTGAAGAGTATTGATAATGATTGGGGTCACCCAACTTGTAAAGACACTGTCTGGAAGAAGCTAATGACAAACAACTTCTGTAGAAATATTTGCCAAGAATATGATTGTTCACATCATACAACACGGCACATAATGATGATGTCATACGACACAGCTTATAACAATGATGTCATATGACACGGCACATAATGACGCTGATTAAGGAAATTATAGGGAATGTCAAAGGTAGGATTTCTAAACAGAAAGAGGGGGGTGCGTGGAATGTGCTGGCAGGGTGGTGGTAGCCGCAGATATATTAAGGACATTTAAGGAAGGTTTACATAGACACATGGATTAAAGAAAATGTGAGAGGGCTATGTGGGAGATTACTCTTAGTTTAGCCCATCAGTCCTACTGGGGCATAGGTTAGAATTTCCCTACTGCATAGCCATCTACTTTACTAAACTCCATGTACCTCTCTAAGAGCCTCTCAAAAGAGCCTATTGTATCCACCTCTTCCACCATCACTGGTAGTGCATTCCAGATGCTGGTGATAATAAACCTGATTCTGATTCTGACAACTACTACTCTCTGTGTGAAAAACTTACCTTGGCATCCCCCCTCTAACCTACGTCCAAGCATCTTAAAATATGCCCCCACGTGTTAGCCATTTGAGCCCTGGGAAAAAGCCTCTGGATATCCACATGATCAATGCCTCTCATCATCCTATGTCTATTAGCCTTTCATCCTCCATTGCTACAAGGAGAAAAGGCCAAGTTCACTCAACCTATTTTCATAAGGCACACTCTCCAATCCAGGCAACATCCTTGTAAATCTCCTCTGCACTCCTTCCTGCAGTGAGGTAACCAGAACTGAACCTCACGGCTCTTGAATTCAGTCTCACGGTTGATGAAGACCAACACGCCATACACCTTCTTAACAACATTGTCAACCTGCGCAGCAGCTTTGAGTGTCCGAGGGACATAGACCCTAAGATCTCTTTGATCCTCCACGTTGCCAAGAGTCTTACCATTAATATTATATTCTGTCTTCAAATTTGACCTACTGAAATGAACCACTTCACCCGTGAACTCCATCTGCCACTTCTCAGCCCAAATCTGCATCCTATGGATGTCCCGCTGTAACCTCTGACAACCCTCCAGGCTATCCACAACACCCCTAACCTTGTGTCATCAGCAATCTTACTAACCCACCCTTCTACTTCCTCATCCAGGTCACTTATAAAAATCACAAAGAGGAGGGGTCCCAGAACAGATCCCTGAGGCACACCACTGGTCACTGACCTCCATGCAGAGTACGAACCAGCTACAACCACCCTTTGCCTTCTGTGGGCAAGCTAATTCTGGATCCACAAAGCAAGCTCCCCTGACGAAGGGTCTCGGCCCGAAACATCGACTGTACCTCTTCCTAGAGATGCTGCCTGGCCTGCTGCGTTCACCAGCAACTTTGATGTGTGTTGCTTGAAATTCCAGCATCTGCAGATTTCCTCGTTTTTCCCCTTGGATTTCATGTCTTCTTACATTCTGAATGATTCTTGCATGGGGAAGCTTATCAATTGCTTACTGAAATCCATGTACACTATATCCACTGCTCTACCTTCATCAATGTATTTTGTTACATCCTCAAAGGATTCAATCAGGCTCATAAGGCACAACTTGACCTTGACAAAGCCATGCTGACTACTCCTAATCAGAATATGTCTCTCCAAATGCTCATAATGCTTATGTTTCTCAGGATCTTCTCCAACAGCTTGCCCGCCACTGAAGTAAGACTCACTGGTCTATAATTTCCTGGGTTCTTTCTGCTCCTTTTGTCATAAGGGGGCATTGGTGGCGGACCCAAATGCAAGACACAGACACTGAAGTACAAGGAATAGGACTAGGTGTGTCAAGAAGGCAAGGGGAGTGAGGAAGACACGACCCTGGATATGACACAGGCCCTGGAGGAGACTAGGATACAGGGTCTGGGCAAGGACTAGACTAGGAAAACGGGACCTGGACGAGGAACAAGAAACTTGGAACCTGGACAAGGACTCCAAGCCAGAGACTAGACAGGGACCTGGGTCTTGGACTCCAGGCAAGGACAAGATGTGGCTACAGGATGAAGAGTGGCAACAGGACTGGACGTGAGACTCCTGGACAGGATGAGGGAACCCCAGCACCAGGCTGGGGGAGGCATATGGACAGGACAAGAACACGAGGCCTTGACGTGGTCGAGGGAGAAGAGGAACGCAGAGCCTTGGTCGAGGGAGGACAGGAACGCAGAGCCTTGGTCGAGGGAGAACAGGAGCACAGAGCCTTGGTCGAGGGAGAACAGGGACATGGAACACAGAGCCGGGACCCCTCCTTGGGAACAGGACTTGGGGCCGAGGCTCTACACAGAGTCAGAACCCCTCCTAGGGAGCAGGACGTAGGGCCTGGATTCATACACAGAACACTGAGAGACAGATCTCCACTCAAGGTAGCGGCAAACTGCCGGACCTACACAGCAGAGGTAAGGGCACAAAGAGACAGTTCCAAACAACGAAAGACAGTTCCTTATCTAGACACAACAAGGCCCCGATCTTGCCCTGGCGGTTGAACCTGACGGCGTTACAGGTGGGGACACAGGCAAAGATAGCTGGCGAGGCTTCAGGCGAAGGTAGCAGGTGAGGCTTCAGGCGAAGGTAGCAGGTGAGGCTTCAGAAGGAAGGTGAAAGGGAGGTAACTGTCCAGCAACTGAAACTTCTTCTTCTTCTTCTTCTTCTTCTTCTTCTTCTTCTTCTTCGAGTTTTTACGGCAGTTGGCATCCACACTGTTGCATTATTGTCATCTTCAGGATTTATTGTCCCTCATTGTCCATTCATTTTAAAGCCATCTTTCCAGTCCCGTCGCCCTTAAAAAACTAAATAACCATTTCCTCCCCTGATCACTCTCCCCACATTCCAATAAACCTTTAACACTGTTCTCTCCCAGTCCTATTTTGCGTAATTGTTGTAACATTTGTTGCCTTTCCTGTGCAAATTTCCTGCATGAAAAAAGGATTTGCTCTACTGTTTCAATCTCCTGACATAGATCTCAAAAACCTGTTGGATGCTTATTTATGATGGCCAGAGTGCCATTAAGGTTGCTGTGCCCAATTCTCAGTCTACTTATAATTACTTGCCCCTACTTCTTCCCATATCTACTCTGTTCTGAATTGAATGTAAATGTCTTCCTTTTATTGCTGTATCCCAATTCTGCTGCCACTGTTGATTTATCCTTCTCCACACTATGTTCTTCCCCTCTGATTTTGATAGTTTAATATTGACCTCTATAGATCCTTTTTTAATTGCTGCTTTTGCCAGCCTATCTGCTGTCTTGTTTCCCATAATACCCGAATGTGCTGGAACCCACATAAATGCGATATTTTTGCCTTGTCTAGCCAGACCTGAATTTGCAAACAGAATTTCATAAAGCAGATCCTGGTGACCTCTAGCTGCACCCGCCTTAATGCTTGCAAGGGCCGATACATAATCGTTACATATCACAATATTATTACAATCAACCTGCTCACTCCATTCTAGTGCTAACAATATGGCAAACATTTCAACTGCATACACACTCAAGCAATCAGGTGTTCTCTTGCTAATTTCCACTTGATAACTTGGCACAACAATTGCAGATCCTGTGGCACCTGTTTCTGGATCCTTTGATCCATCTGTAAAAATCTGTATGCCTTTATATTTACATTCCCTATAACTATGATATTCATTGAGTATATCAGCCATCTTATTACTGTGTTTAATCTTAAGCAATTCCAAATCTACAGAGGGATTTTCTAATACCCAGAAAGATCTGACAGGCCACACCACACTTGGACAAAACCTTTTATCGTATACACCCATATCTTTTGCTGTTTGCTCTCCTGTCTATCCAAAACTTTCTTTTTGTGACCTCTCCTTCTCCCAGCATGTCTGCAATACCCTTTTTGTAGCATGGCTATCACCATGCCCCCTTAAATTAATCCAGTAATTAGCCTCCAGCTGTTTACGCCACAGCCCCAATGGCATTTCATTTGCTTCAATTTGCAGTGCACACACTGGGGAAGTTCTAACCACTCCCAAGCACACTCTTGGAGCCCGAGCTTGCACGATATCCTGTTCTGCTGGCGCAGATTTTGCTGCTGACCTGTATAGAATACTTCCATAGTCTAATCTTGATCTTATTAATGCTACATAAATATACTTCAGTGATGCAAAATCAGCACCCCATTCCAATCCAGAAAGCCACCTCGTGACATTTATCACAGTTTTACATTTAGTAACTGCATATCTAACATGTTCTTTCCATGTTAATCTCAAGTCAAAGTGCACTTCCAAAAACTGAAAACTTTCAACTCTCTCCAGGTTACTTCCATACAGATTCAAATTAAGTCCCCTGAACCTTTTCCTTGTAAAGAACATGGCTTTTGTCTTCTCCACTGAAAATTTAACACCCCACTTTATCCCCCACTCTGCAACTTGATTAATTCCATCTTGCATTTTCGTAACTATATGTTCAATATTTCTCCCTCTTTTCCACAAAGCCCCGTCATTTGCAAACAATGACCTCCCCAATTCCATTGGAATATTTATGAATATATCATTTATCAAAATGGAGAATAAAGTTGGACTCACTACACTCCCCTGAGGCATCCTGCTTTCTATAACATACTGGCTTGATAGCTCTGATCCTATCTTTACCTGAATAGTTCTCCCATTTAGAAGGTCCTTAACCCAATTGAACATCGCCCCTCCCCCTGATTCCCATTAAATGTAGCTTGATTAGGAGCCCCTCTTTCCATTAAATATCATAAGCTTTCTCAACATCAAAAGAAAACTGCAACCTCTGTCTCTTTATTTACTTGAGCTATTCTTATTTCATCCTCTAGACACAACACTGGATCCATAGAATTCCTTCCTTTCCTGAACCCGCTTTGATACGTAGCCACCATACCTCTACTTTCCAAGAAACACTAACCTCTCATTTATCATACGTTCCATAAGTTTACATACGTGACGTCAAGGCAATTGTCTGGTACTTTCCTGGCCTGCCGGCATCTTTCCCAGATTTCCTTATTGGAATAATTATTGCCTCTTTCCAGCTCCCTGATATTCTCCCTTCATCCCAGACTTTGTTATACAGAAGCAGTAGTTTCTCCAGACTTCCTTCACTCAAGTGTTTTGTCATACTATAACACATTTCATCTTTACCTGGCGCAGTCTTTCCTGTTTTATCTAGTGCCTTTCTTAATACTCCCATGCTGAAAGGAACATCTCGCACACTGTCAAGGTTAGTTTTCCAACATAAAGCCTCCATATTTTCAGCTTTTGTTCTCTCTCTACCTCTTCTTCCCTTCTCAGACAAATTATCGGAACTATGTACCGTAACAAAAGTGTTTGTCAACAACTCTGCCTTTTCCTTATTTGTTACTGCAGTCACATTTCCATCAACCAGAGCTGGGCACCTCCACTCTCTCCTGTCCCGTCCTGTCCTTTTTATCATCCCCCACACCTCCCCTACTTGAGTTGTGTTCCTGATTAAATCACAATACTTTCTCCAGTGCGTCCTTTTAGCATGTCTTATTGTCCTCCTTACTACTGCCTGAGATTGTTTGTACTGAATCATGATTTCTTTTAACCAGTTTAAATGCCTTATTTCTATTTCTCACTGCTTCCTTACAATTATCATCCCACCATGGTATTACTCACTTCTTTATTCTTCCTTTACTTTTAGGAATGGATTCTAATGCAGCTGATATTACACCTTGTTTTAATATGCTGTCAAGTGTTTCTATGTCCATTCCATGACTGACCTGACTTAGATATCTATCACTTTTTTCCAGAAATTTCTCCCAAATGGCTTTCTCAAGGATCCATTTCCCACCTGTATTCTCTGTGACCAATGAGGCGGAAATATTTATCTTGCACCAGACTGGGTAATGATCACTCCCTACAATTCCTTCTTGGTACACTAACCAATCACACACTGATGCAATGGAGATTGGTACTAATGTAAGATCAAGCACAGATTCTTTACCTGTATTAACATCAATTCTAGTACCACTGCCATCATTTAGGCGCATTAAATACTTCTCATCTAGCAACTCCTCTATTACCTGACCATTGATGTCTGTTCTGTCACTCCCCCATAATACATTATGTCCATTAAAATCACCACACCAAACAACGTTATTACTATTCTGCCCTTCTATCTCCTCAAGCTTGTTTAACTCTAGTCTTTTGCATGGATTATAATAGAAACATAGAAACATAGAAAATAGGTGCAGGAGTAGGCCATTCGGCCCTTCGAGCCTGCACCGCCATTTATTATGATCATGGCTGATCATCCAACTCAGAACCCCGCCCCAGCCTTCCCTCCATACCCCCTGACCCCCGTAGCCACAAGGGCCATATCTAACTCCCTCTTAAATATAGCCAATGAACTGGCCTCAACAGTTTCCTGTGGCAGAGAATTCCACAGATTCACCACTCTCTGTGTGAAGGAGTTTTTCCTAATCTCGGTCCTAAAAGGCTCCCCCTCTATCCTCAAACTGTGACCCCTCATTCTGGACTTCCCCAACATCGGGAACAATCTTCCTGCATCTAGCCTGTCCAATCCCTTTAGGATTTTATACGTTTCAATCAGATCCCCCCTCAATCTTCTAAATTCCAACAAGTACAAGCCCAGTTCATCCAGTCTTTCTTCATATGAAAGTCCTGCCATCCCAGGAATCAATCTGGTGAACCTTCTTTGTACTCCCTCTATGGCAAAGATGTCTTTCCTCAGATTTGGGGACCAAAACTGCACACAATACTCCAGGTGTGGTCTCACCAAGGCCTTGTACAACTGCAGTAGTACCTCCCTGCTCCTGTACTCGAATTCTCTCGCTATAAATGCCAGCATACCATTCGCCTTTTTAACCGCCTGCTGTACCTGCATGCCCACTTTCAATGACTGGTGTACAATGACACCCAGGTCTCGTTGCACCTCCCCTTTTCCTAATCGGCCACCATTCAGATAATAATCTGTTTTCCTATTTTTGTCACCAAAGTGGATAACTTCACATTTATCCACATTAAATTGCATCTGCCATGAATTTGCCCACTCACCCAACCTATCCAAGTCACCCTGCATCCTCTTAGCATCCTCCTCACTACTAACACTGCCACCCAGCTTCGTGTCATCCGCAAACTTGGAGATGCTGAATTCCCTCATCCAAGTCATTAATATATATTGTAAACAACTGGGGTCCCAGCACTGAGCCTTGCGGTACCCCACTAGTCACCGCCTGCCATTCTGAAAAGGTCCCGTTTATTCCCACTCTTTGCTTCCTGTCTGCTAACCAATTCTCCACCCACACCAATACCTTACCCCCAATACCGTGTGCTTTAAGTTTGCACACTAATCTCCTGTGTGGGACCTTGTCAAAAGCCTTTTGAAAATCCAAATATACCACATCCACTGGTTCTCCCCTATCCACTCTACTGGTTACATCCTCAAAATATTCTATGAGATTCGTCAGACATGATTTTCCTTTCACAAATCCATGCTGACTTTGTCCAATCATTTCACCGCTTTCCAAATGTGCTGTTATCACATCTTTGATAACTGACTCCAGCAGTTTCCCCACCACCGACGTTAGGCTAACCCTTTCCTTTCAGCCCATACTTTTACGACCACATACTCTTGTTCACTTCCTATACCTAGTATTCTATAAGGAATACCTTGCTTTACATAAGTTGCACATCCTCCTCCCCCCCCTATCTTCTGTCTCACCTTATAACCATATAAAACAAAATCTAAATTAGATTTTAACCAGGTCTCCTGGATGCACACAACATCTGGCTTTTCTCTCCTACTAGCTATAAGCTGCTTGAAATCTTGTCCATTAGCAATCAGGCTTCTTGCATTCCATTGAAGAAGTAGCATCATTAGTAATATCAACCACACATACTGCCTCTTGACTTGACTGTACCCTGAGTTCATTGTTTACTTCTTCCCATTTTAATCCTATCATATCCAAATGGTGCTCTGCAGCTTTCACAATAATCTGAATCCTTTCAGTTTTAGATTTGATCTCATAACTTGCGTTTACCACTCCTGCTATAAAGGTCACCAATTTCTTCTTCTCTATCCATACATTCTTCTTATCTTGCCGCTTGCTCTTTGCTACATTCTCCCTCATTCAATTTCTTCTGTCCTGCCAACTTGACTGCCTCAGCATATGAGACTTTTTCCTTCACCCTTATCTGCTGCACCTCCACCTCTTTTTTCAACACTTCACACCCCCAGTATGCTACACTACAGTTACCTCCACAATTACAGCACTTTGGCCTCACTCCCTCTTCACGTTTTCCGTATTCATGTTCCCCACCACACCTTGCACATCTTCTCTTTCCTTTGCACACTTTGGCCACATGCCCAAACTCCTGGCAATTGAAACACCTCATAGGTTTTGGTATATATTCTCTTACATTGTATCTTAGAAATCCAAAATATAACTCCTTTGGAGGCACCTTATCCTCAAATTCTACCAGAACAGTTTCAGTCTCCTTTTCTCTGCTCCCCTTGTCATTCTTTTCACACTCTTCACTGAACCATTCCTCACCCTCAAGTTCTCCACTAGCTCCTTCATATTAACACTGAGGGGAAACCTGGAGATCACCCCCTTGCAACCATTGACCCTTTGTGCTCCAACTCTTACAACCCTGGACACTTCGACTTTCCCAACATTAGTCACCTTCATTGCCTTCTCCATCTGCTCTTCAGTTTTACATCCTATCAGCAGGTTTCCATCTCCTAAAATTCTCACGTGGCTCACTTCCCCTACTTGTCCTCTAATGATTTTTGTTAGTTAAAGCAGATCGATTTTCTTTACTCCCCCCTCCCCCTCAAATCTTACCACTACATTTAGCAATTTTGCCCTCGGGCCCTTCTCCTCAACTTCTCTTCCCTCACTTTCCGATCCACCTGCACTAGACCCACCTCTTTTCTTTCTCTTCCGACCCATCACCTTCCTGTTCTGAGTCCCTCTCCCCACTCAAACTCCGTGCTATTGCTGTCACCATCAGTCTCCCTCCCTGCCATCCCATCAGAGTTTGCAAGGAACCGTGTACAAATATCGTTCCGGACCTATTCAGGCCATCGGTCAATATTCTCACAGAATGTCCCCCACAACACCCCAGCAGTTCCAGCGGCTCTTCAGCAAGTCCAGCCAGCCCAAAAACCAGCCGCAAGCCAAGCACAGCCAGAATCCCACCGCCAGCAGCTCGCAGACCACCCCCGCTTCCAACTGCCCACCACCAACCCCAACTGAAACTGAACTCAGGAGCTGTTTATGTAGCCAGCCCAAAATGAGACTCACGTGCCTCAATTAAGGCACACAACAGGACAAGAGAAAACTGGAAAACCCGGGATACGGATCGATGGACCGGACCGTGAACCGGAATGCGGACCTCACTGACCGCGCCATGACAGTATTACCCCCGTCCCCCCACCATGGAGCCACCTGGCAACCGAACAGGCTCTCCAGGACTAGCAGGTGAAGCTTCAGAAGGAAGGGGAAGAGAAGGGAACAGTCCAGCAACTGAAGCTGAACCCAGGAGCTGTTTATGTAGCCAGCCCGAAATGAGATCATTAGATTAGATTAGAACATGAGGACACGCAGTCCTCCTTTATTGTCATTTAGTAATGCATGCATTAAGAAATGATACAATGTTCCTCCAGAATGATATCACAGAAATACAAGACAAACCAAGACTTAAAAAACTGGCAAAAACCACATAATTTTAACATATAGTTACAACAGTGCAAAGCAATACCGTAATTTGATAAAGAACAGACCATGGGCATGGTAAAAAAAGTCTCAAAGTCTCTTGAAAGTCCCATCATCTCACGCAGGCGGTAGGAGGAAGAAAATCTCTCTTCCTGCTATGAACCTTCAGCGCCGCAGACTTGCCGATGCAGAATCCTGGAAGCACCTGACCACAGTCCGACTCTTGAGTCCGTCCGAAAACTTCGAACCTCCGACCAGCCCTCTGACACCGAGCATCAAGCACCATCTCTGCCGAGCACTTCGATCCAAGCCCCAGCAACATGCAATAGGCAAAGCCGAGGATTTGGGGCCTTCTCCTCTGGAGATTCTCGATCACACAGTAGCAGTGGCAGTGAAGCAGGCATTTCAGAAGTTCCTCCAGATGTTCCTCTGTGCTTCTCACGTCTGTCTCCATCAAATCAGGATTGTGCATGGCCCCTATTTAACAAATACGATATCATTTCCGAGTGGCCGTGGTCTGAATTAAGGCACACAACAGGTCAAGGGAAAACCGGAAAACCTGGAATACGGATCGATGGACCAGACTGTGAACCGGAATGCGGACTTCGCGGACCGGACCATGACACCCTTTCTTGAACAAGGGAACAACATTTGCAATCTTCCAGTCCTCTGGTACTTCTCATGTCCCTATTGATGACGCGAAAATCATCGCCAGAGGCTCAGCAATCTCCTCTCTCATTTCCCACATTAGCCTGGGGTATTGAACATAGAACATAGAATAGTACAGGCCCTTCGGCCCACAATGTTGTGCCGACCCTCAAACCCTGCCTCCCATATAAGCCCCCACCTTAAATTCCTCCATATACCTGTCTAGTAGTCTCTTAAACTTCACTAGTGTATCTGCCTCCACCACTGACTCAGGCAGTGCATTCCATGCACCAACCAGAACAGATCCTTGTGGGACACCACTAGTCACAATCCTCCAACCTGAATGTACTCCCTCCACCATGACCCTCTTCCTCCTGCAGGCAAGCCAATTCTGAATCCACCAGGCCAAACTTCCCTGGATCCCATGCCTTCTGACTTTCTGAATAAGCCTACCGTGTGGAACCTTGTCAAATGCCTTACTAAAATCCATGTAGATCACATCCACTGTACTACCCTCATCTATATGCCTGGTCACCTCCTCAGAGAACTCTATCAGGCTTGTTAGACATGATCTGCCCTTCACAAAGCCATGCTGACGGTCCCTGATCAGACCATGATTCTCTAAGTGCCCAGAGATATTATCTCTAAGAATCTTTTCCAACAGCTTTCCCACCACAGACGTAAGGCACGTATATCTCATCCATTCCCAGCGACTTATCTAACTTAATGCTTTTCAAATGCTCCACCACATCTTTCTTAATGTTTATATGCTCAAGCATTTCAGTCCACTGTAAGTCATTCCCACAATTGCCAAGGTCTTTTTCTTTGGTAAATACTGAAGCAAAGTATTCACTAAGTGCCTCCGTTACCTCTTCGGACTCCGTGCACACATTTCCACTATCACACTTGATTGGTCCTATTCTCACATGGCACATCCTTTTGCTCCTCACATACTTGTAGAATGCCTTGGGGTTTTCCTTAATCCCGCTTGCCAAGGCCTTCTCGTGGCCCCTTCTAGCTCTCCTAATTTCATTCTTAAGCTCCTTGCTGGCAACCTTGCAATTTTCTAGAGCTCTAACTGTACCTAGTTTCTTGAACCTTTTGTAACCTTTTCTTTTCTGCTTAACTAGATTTTCCACATACTTTGTACACCATGGTTCTTTAACCCTACCATCCTTTCTCTGCCTCGATACCTATGCAGAATGCCATGCAAATGTTCCCTGAAGAGATCTGACACCATACCAGGTTCATTTCCCAATACCAGATCAAGTACAGCCTCTCCTCGAGTTGACTTATCTACATATTGCATCAGGAAACCTTCCTGAGCACACCTAACAAACTCCACCCCATCCAAACCCCTTGCTCTAAGGAAATGCAAGTCAATATTAAGAAAGTTAAAATCACCCATCAAAACAACCCTATTATTATTGCATCATTTCAGAATCTGTCTCCCTATCTGCTTCTTGATGCCCCCCTGTTGGGGGAGGGGTTCTATAAAAACACCCAGTAGAGTTATTGTCCCCTTCCTGTTTCTGATTTCCACCCCACTGACTCAGTAGACAATCCGTCCATGACTTCCTACTTTTCTGCAGCTGTGATACTATCCCTGATCAGCAATGCCACACCCCCACCTCTTTTGCCTCCCTCCCTGTCCTTTTTGAAACATCTAAAGCCCGGCACACACAGCAGCCATTCCTGCCCGAGACATCCAAGTCTCTGTAATAGCCACAACATCATAGTTCCACGTATTGATCCATGCTCTAAGTTCATCCACCTTGTTTATGATACTCCTTGCATTAAAATAGACACACCTTAAACTATTTGGCTTAATGCATCATTGCTCTATCGTCTGCCTATCCTTCTTCTCAAGCTCCCTACAAGCTGTCTCTACTTGTGCACCAAATGCCCCATCCTCTCCCTCTTCACTTTGGTTCCCACCCCCAATCCCCGCAAATCTAGTTTAAACCCTCCCCAGTAGCATTAACAAACCTCCGTCTCAGGATATTGGTTCCCCACCAGTTCAGGTGCAACCTGTCCTACTCGTACAGGTCACTGCTTCTCCTGAAAAAGTTCCTATGTTCCAAGAACTTCAAACCCTGCTCCCTCAGACACTCATTCATCTGCGCTATCTTCCTGTTCTGACTTTCCCTGGCTTGTTGCACTGGGAGTAATCTGGAGATTACCACCTTAGAAGTCCAGCTCTTCAATCTTCTTCCTAACTCCCTAAACTTACTGCACAAGACTTCTATCCTTCTCCTTCCTACGTCATTGGTACCAATTTGCACCATGACTTCTGGCTGCTCACCCTCCCCTTCAAGAATATTCTGCAACCACTCAGAGTCATCCTGGACCCTAGCACCTGGGAGGCAGCAGACTATCCTGGCATCGCTTTGCTTCCACAGAATCTGCTATCTGTCCCCCTGACTATCAAGTCCCCTATCACTATTGTTCCACCTGACTTCACCCTACCTTTCCAAGGCTCAGAGCTGACCACAGTGCTATTGGTCTGGCTGCTGTTGCCTTGTCCGGATAGGTCATCCCCCTCAGCAGTATCCAAAGGGGTATAGCTGTTACTGAGGGGAATGGCCACAGGGGACCCTGCGCTGACTTCCTTCTCCCTTCACTCTCTCGGTGTTCACCCACCTACTCCCTGCATTCTGCACTCTGGGTGTAACCACATGCTCAGATGTCTTATCTATCAATTGCCCTGCCTCCCGGATGATCCTTAGTTCATCCAGCTCCAGCTCCTTAATGACATCTTTCAGGAGCTGGAGTTGGCTCTATTCTCGCAGGTGTGGTCATCAGGGAGACGATCAGATTCGACAAATTCCCACATCCTACAGGAGGAGCATTCCACTGCCATATCTGCCATCCCATCTGCACTGAACCATGGGCAACCAAGACCAAACAATGAAAAGAAAAACCCTTCTTACCGGTTTCTTTGGCCTCAGCCTCTTCTCGTTGAAGCCTTTAAGTTCCCACTCTGATTCTAGCCCCACCCCGACGATAGCCGCTCCAGTGATGGCCGCTCCACTAGATCCTATCTCCCTTTTATAGTTTAAAAGCCCCCACACCATGAGAAAGAACTCATCACATTTCGTGGTGCCGAAGCCTCTGACACTTCCCATGCCTGCGCACCAGCTACTTAGATAATAAGATTTACTTTGGACTCAGCAGATCAGGCAGTATCTAACGAGGAGAATTAAACAGTCTACTGTCCTGTGCAATGGTCCTAGGCATCCTAGACTTTGTATATGATTTCAGGTGGTATGGCCTCGACAGATCCCTGATCTCAACATCATCAAGGCTGTCAAAGATTCAAAGGTACATTTAAGTACATTTATTATCAAACCTTGTGTAAATTATACAACCTTGAGATTTGTTTGCTACTCAGCCAAAAAGAAAGAAACCTAGAAGAACCAAATTAAAAAACAAGATGAACACCTAATGTGCAGAGGAAGAGAAAAAACACAGAACATGCAATAGAAGCGAGCAACAGCGTTCCGAATCAATTTGAGCCCACAGGCCACAACTCCTGGAGCAATCGGAATAGGCCCAAAGCCTCGGTCTCAGTTCATCATATAGCGGGGCAAACCACCATGAAGTTTGCTGACATGAAATGCATATCAGCGGGAGCAGACTCACAGCCTCAGCACCGTGGAAAGAGGAGTGAGATTCAAGGGAGAGCGAGCAAAATCGACCCGACCTTCACCCCTGGTTCCAACTTCCAGCTTTTCCAGTCTATCCGGGCCAGCGTTGCAGTTGTTCAAACAACGGGTCGTGTGCTGCCGGGCCCTGGTGCAAGGCCAAGACCTTGCCGCCCAGCCCAAAGCCGTTGTTGACCTCTCCAAATTTTCTGAGCATTTAGAGCAATCCAACCTTGCACCCGATTTAGGTGGACGGGCATAAAAACTTCTCCACCTTGACTCCTCTTTGAATCGTTCTCTCCAACTCTATCTCCATCTCCAAAACTACCTCGTACACGTTGTGGCCTGATTTTGCAACGCACCAGCACGGCTCATCCCTCGAGTCTGCTTCACCTCCACTTGCCTCGTCATTGTTTGTGGTGATAGTTTACCACAGGTTACCTCAGAAAAGATGTAATTAACAATGTTTTTAGTTGTATTTCTTGCATTTTGAACTACCAGTAAGCTTTCGAACATCTTCAGTAATGCCGTCGTAAACCAGAGGTTGTCTGGGATTGTTCAGAGAGACAGAAACAAGGGAGACAGCCAAAGTCTGCAGAAGAGCTGTGCCAAGTTCTCCAAGATGCTTGGAACAACCCACCAACCAATTTTCTCATAAAACTGCACAATAGTGTACTTAAGAGAACTGATGAGGTTTTAAAGGCAAACGGTGGCCACATCAAATATTGATTTGATTTAGTTATTTACTATTTATGCTCTTTATAGTATTTTTTATATGTAGAAGCTTTTCAATTCATTATTTTTGAAGGTATCTTTGCTTTACAGAATGTTTTAGATGTGCCTATGACTGGATGTCTCTGATTGAAAGGCCTCCTGCTCCTCTGCCTAAGCGCTGCTGAGTCGCTCCAGCACTGTGTGTGCTTTGCTAAAGTTTTCAACTCCTTTGTTGCTGCAAGAAGTAGATTACAGCCTCACCGAAATGTATTCACGCCGGTCACAGGAGAAAGGAATTGCTGTTTGCACAAAGCATGAAAATGGAAATCATTGAGGTCACTATCGGGCTAACAAAATACAAGCAGCCAATCAAAGGATTAGGAGTAATCAGCAAAGGGAAATTTGCATAATGAAATGACTGCAAATAATATCAAGTCAGCTTCAGAAGAATTAAATAGGCAGCAGGGAAAGAAATGACAGAAATAACATCCAGTGCAGAGCTGTGGAAGCTGACAAACTGATTTTTTTCTTTATTTATGTATTGATGGAGGTTCAGTGTGGAATAGGCTCTTCTGGCATTCGAGTTGCACTGTCCAGAAATCCCCTGATTTAATCGTAGCCAATTTACAATGACCAATCGCCAACAGGTAAGTCTTTGGACTGTGGGAGGAAACCAGAGCACCCGGAGGAAACCCACACGGTCACATACAAATTCCTTACAGGCAGCAGCAGGAACTGAATCCGAGCCACTTGTACTTAGGGTGTTGTGCCAGCTGCTTGTGCTCTCCTGCTTCAGTCAGATCCCTCCTGCATGCCCAGAGCATCTTCCCCACAACCCGCTGACTGTAGGGGGAACAAAACAGTAATCACCTCGTCGTACGCTGTGGGTCTGCGAAGAAGGTGTGGAGGAAGATGATGGGCTTGGGTCCCATTTCATCCCCGGCAGCTGCGTGGCAGAGAACTCTCTGACCTCTGTTCCCGGACACCCACATGGAGACAAAAATCAGGAGCTGCTGGCAGATCATCAAATTGGCGAATGACGCCATTTGGTCAGTCCGAAACTTGTTGGTCAACCAGCACATTGGGATGTCTGTGGAGGAATAGTGCAGGAGAACGTCAGGATATTCCACGCTGCAGGAGTAGGTCGGAGTCAGAAGCAGGATTAATATCACCAGCACATGTCATGATATTTTTTGTCTTGGTGACAGCAGTACAATGCAGTACATGATAATATAGAAAAAAAACTGGATTACAGGAAGACTACATATGTATATTAAATAGTTAATAAAACAGAAAATAAAAAGTAGTGAGGTTGTGTTCATGGATTCAATATCCATTCAGAAATCAGATGGCAGAGGGGAAAACTGAGTTGTTGAGTTTGTGCCTTCAGGCTCTGTACCTCTTGTACTGGAAGATGTTGTACCACAGAGATCCTTAATAATGGACACCACCTTTTTGAGGCACTGCTCCTTGAAGACGTCTTGGATACTATGAGCCCATGATAGAGCTGACTAAGTTTGCAAGTTTGTACAGCTTACTTCGATCCCGTGCAGTGCCTCTCCCTCCCAAATACCAGATGTTGATGCAGCCAATGAGAATGGTCTCCATGGTACATCTGTAGAAATTTTCAAGTGTTTTAGGTGACAAGCCAAGTCTCCTCAAACTCCTAGTGAAATATAGCTGCTGCCTTGCCTTCTTTATAGCTGCATCACGATGTTGGGACCGGGGCAGTCCATGCTGAGAGGCACAGTGAAGCTCAATGCAGCCACCACCGAGGCTCAGTGGGGAAGAACCACAGTGCAGGGGTTGTTTTCCTGTTGAGAGGCTGGGGGAAATCACTGTAATATTTAATATACAAACCCCAAACTGCTCCATGAGTGGCGGCAGTGTGAGAAGAGTTTGGAAAGCATTGACCATTGTGTAAAGAATGGGAACCCATGTAACAGTTTATTCCTGTAAATGATTCTGTATTGTGAATGAAGTTTATTTTATTCAAACAAAAACTCTCCAGTAAACTGGTCAAATGTATGTGGTTTAAATATACTCAGTGTTGGCGCGTAGCCAAGTGGTTAAGGCGTCGGTCTAGTGATCTGAAGGTTGCTAGTTCGAGCCTCAGCTGAGGCAGCGTGTTGTGTCCTTGAGCAAGGCACTTTACCACACATTGCTCTGCGACGACACCGGTGCCAAGCTGTATCGGCCCTGGTGCCCTTCCCTTGGACAACATCGGTGGTGTGGAGAGGGGAGACTTGCAGCATGGGCAACTGCTGGTCTTCCATACATCCTTGCCCAGGCCTGTACCCTGGAAACCTTCCAAAGCGCAAATCCATGGTCTCATGAGACTAATGGATGCCTATATAAAAATATACTCAGCAGTAACTTTATTAGGTACATGCTTAAGTTCAAATTTATCGTCATCTGACTGTACAACCAAACGAAACAATGTTTCTCCAGACCACAGCGCACCCACTGAACATATCACACACACAACACATAAAACAAAATATTACTGTTAGGGCTTAATCTGGAGTTAGGGTATACAACAAAAATTAATTTTACCAGCAACCAGTCTTCAGACTTGGATGTACATTGCCGACTGCATTTAAAATGCAGCTCAGAACAATTAGACCTCAGATACCTCCAACTGCGTGAAGCAACTCATGCATATGATTGACTGATTAACTCACGCTGATTTGAGTGTATTTATATGTTACATTGACTATTCTATTTATTATAAATTACTATGATTGCACATTACACATTTAGACTGAGACATAACGTAAAGATTTTTACTCCTCATGTATGTGAAGGATGTAAGAAATAAAGTCAATTCATTTCAGTTCAATGTGGCCTGGAGTCAGTGGAGGTTAACATTCATTTTTAGCTGTCTAGAGTGTGGGTGAAAAGAAGGTGCCAAGAAGGAGGTGTGTAAAAACTATTTGTAATTTAGAGGATGCATTGTAGATACATTGTAACTATAGAATTGTCCTTCATAATTGATCTTCAGTATGTAAAAGTGTCAAGTAATATTGGGTCGGGAGGCCGTCTTCTCCAAAAGTGTCTGAATATGATGCCTGCTGTTTGTTTTTGTTGAATAAAACACTTCTGTATCCATTAGCTTCAGTGTCTGTCCAGTGACTTTGTTCACGTCACAACAATTACCATAAATAAAGTATAATTCAAAATGTATGTAGTGTGCAGTAAACAGTAAATAGCTCACTGTCCTCATGACAAGATCACGCTGATGGCAGGGTATTCATTAGTCTCACAGGCTGAAGGAATGCACATAATCCGCCAATCAAATGGCAGCAACTCCATGTATAAAAGCATGCAGACATGGTCAAGGGCTCCATTGTTGCTCAGACCAAACATCAGAATGGGGAAGAAATGTGATCTAAGTGACTTTGACCATGGAATGATTGTTGGTGCCAGATGGGGTGGTTTGAGCATCTCAGAAGCTGCTGATCTCCCAGAATTTTCATGCACAAGTGTCTCTAGAATTTACAGACAATGGTGCAAAAACACCAGTTCTGTGGTCAAGAACTCCATGTTAATGAGAAAGGTCAGAGGAGATTGGCCAACAAGAGAAAATCTACAGATGCTGGAAATCCGAGAAACACAGTTCCAGCAGAAAAAAAAGTACATTTTTTCCATAGATGCTGTCTGGCCTGCTGATTTCCTCCAGCACTTTGTGTGTGAGGAGAATGGCCAGAATGGTTTAAGCTGACAAGAAGGTGACAGTAACTCGGATAACCACATGTTACAACAGCGGTGTGAATAAGAGCATCTCTGAATGTACAATATGTCAACCTTTGAAGTGGATGGACTACAACAGCAAAAGACCATGAATGTACACTCAGTGGGCACTTTATTAGGTACAGGAAGTATTTAATAAAGTTGCCGCTGAGCGTTTATTGAGGAGGTTTCCAGTGTTTGTTGAGGGTGGAATGGGAACATAGTGGTTAGCACGATGCTTTACAGTGCGAGCAATACGGGTTTAATCCCCAACGCTGCCCGTAAGGAGTTTGTACGTTCTTCCTACGACCACGTGGGTTTCCTCCGGGTGCTCCAATTTCTTCCCCCAGTCCAAAGACGTACTGGTTGGTAGGTTGATTAGTCATTGTAAACTGCTGTGGTTAGGCTAGGATTAAATTGGGAGATTGTTGGGCAGTGACTCTCAAAGGGCCGGAAGAGCCTATTCTGTGCTGTATCTCAATAAATAAATAAAAGGTTGTATCTATTGACCCTTTAATATAGAATTCCATCTTCTTCAGCTCTTTACCTGTCCTAACTATATTCTCACTTCATCCCTCTTTCCCCACTCATCTGGTCTCACCAATTACCTGCCAGCTTGTACTCCTTCCCTTCCCCCCAACGTCTTATTCTGGCTTCTGCCCCCTTCTTTTTCAGTCTCGATGAAGGGTCTCGGCCCAAAACATTGACTGTCCATTCCTGTTGTTTTGGTTAAAAGTTTAGCACAGCATCATGGGCTGAAGGACCTGTATTGTGCTGTAATACTCTATATTCTCTGCTCTGGACATCAACAGTCATGGTTTGATAGACAAATTGTTCCCAGCTGCAGCAATGGATAAGGAGGTGGGTAAATCACAAAGGACTAGCTGTTTGATATCAAGCTCAAATTTAATATGTGTTGCTCTTGGCCCCCTTAAAGACTCATCGAGTGCCTTTAGCTCTGGATGTGATTCATGTTGACCCAACCTCAAACTGAATCAAAGGCACTGATGAATCAGTACATAGGAGAGAGAATGAAAATCTGGCTGAGTGGTGTTATAACAACAACCTCTCACTCAATGTCAGTAAGACCAAGGAACTGATTGTAGTCTTCTAGAGATGGAAACCAGAGGTCCTCATTGGAGGGTCAGAGGTGGAGAGAGTCAGTAACTTTATATTCCAATGTGTTATTCCTTCAGAGTATTTGTCCTGGGCCCAGCATGTAAGTCAATTATAATGGGAACACAGAAGTGCCTCTAGATGTCCTTAGGAGTTTGCAGAGCTTCTACACGATATCTAAAACTTTGACAAACTTTAATAGATATATGGTGGAGAGTATATTGACTGGCTACATCACAGCCTGAAATAGAAACATCAATGACCTTGAAATTAGTAGATACGGCCCAGTCTATCACGGGTAAAGTCCTCCCCACCACTAAGTACATCTACATGAAATGCTGTCGCAGGAAAGCAGCATCCATCATCAGGGACCCCCACCACCCAGGACATGCTCTCTTCTGGCTGCTGCTATCAGGTAGAAGGTACAGGAGCCTCAGGACTCACACCACCAGGTTCAGGAACAGTTACTACCCCTCAACCATCAGGGTCTTGAACCAAAGGGGATAACTTCACTCAACTTCACTTGCCCCATCATTGAAATGTTCCCACAACCAATGGGATTTTTCATCTCATGTTCTTGATATTTAATCCTTTTTTATTTATTATTATTATTTCTTATTTTTGTATTTGCACAATCTGTTGTCTTCTACACTCTGGTTGATCTTTCATTGATTCTGTTATAGTTACTATTCTACAGATTTGCTGAGTCGGCCCAAGATATGTATATGGTGGCATATATGTACTTTCATAATAAAATTTACTTAGAACTTTGGATTTTTAGTGGTTAGCAACATGCTTTATATTACCGGTGACCCGAGTTCAATTTCCACTGTTATCCTTAATGAGTTTCTATGTTCTCCTTATGACTGCATGGGTTTCCTCCGGTTGCTCCAGTTTCCTCCCACAGTCCAAAGACGTACCAGTTGGTAGGTTAATTGGTCATTGTAAATTGTCCCATGATTAGGCTAGGATAAAATCGAGGATTACTGGGTGGTGTGGTTTGAAGGGCCGGGGTGGGGGGTTCTATTCCGTGTTGTATCTCAATAAATAATTGAACAAATGTGAATTTGCAGGTAGGCTCGATGGGCTGGATGGCCTACTCCTACTCCTATTTCTTATGTTCTTATGAGTTCCTAGGACAGCTCACAGATGAGAGGAAAATATACTTGGTGTAGTGCTTCAGATATCAATGCCTCACCATTGATACAGCAAATGGTTAAAGTATGGAGATGCAAGAACTGTTACAGCAGATGGTTAAAGGTTTGGACAGATGACACTGGACAACAAAAGTGTGGCTTTCTGAATGCTTTCAGGTGCATCTTATGGATTTTGGTCTGCTTAACATGAAACACTATGAAATGTCCCTATCGAAACATCATTTTTTTGAAACCTCCTGTATTTGTTATTTCAATTCATAATTCAAGTCAGAATAACTGATGCCAAGATTAAGGAAGGCATTTCTGTAGTCCACAAATCAAACAGGTCATCAATGATAGGCAATTCAAAGAACTAATAGTGGGACTGGAGAAAATCACATGGAAGGCATTCAAGGATGTTATTGAAAATTTTCTTGGCAACTACAGAGCACCAAACTATGTGCAGCTGGTTGACAACATTTGTGGACCACAGAAATGCCTTCCTTAATCTTGGCATCAGTTATTCTGACTTGAATTATGAATTGAAATAACAAATACAGGAGGTTTCAAAAAAATGATGTTTCGATAGGGACATTTCATAGTGATTTTCATGTTAAGCAGCCCAAAATCCATAAGATGCACCTGAAAGTATTCAGAAAGCAACACTTTTGTTGTCCAGTGTCATCTGTCTGGACTGGTCTAAGAACACTGAAGCTGTCTACAAGAAGGGTCAGAGCCGTCTCTATTTCCTGAGGAGACTGAGGTCCTTTAACATCTGCCGGACGATGCTGAGGATGTTCTACGAGTCTGTGGTGGCCAGTGCTATCATGTTTGCTGTTGTGTGCTGGGGCAGCAGGCTGAGGGTAGCAGACACCAGGAGAATCAACAAACTCATTCGTAAGGCCAGTGATGTTGTGGGGATGGAACTGGACTGTCTCATGGTGGTGTCTGAAAAGAGGATGCTGTCTAAGTTGCATGCCATCTTGGTCAATGTCTCCCATCCGCTACATAATGTACTGGGTGGGCACAGGAGTACATTCAGCCAGAGACTCATTCCACTGAGATGCAGCACAGAGCATCATAGGAAGTCATTCCTGCCTGTGGCCATCAAACTTTACAACTCCTCCCTTGGAGGGTCAGACACCCTGAGCCAATAGGCTGGTCCTGGACTTATTTCATAATTTACTGGCATAATTTACATATTACTATTTAACTAATTATGGTCCTATTACTATTTATTACTTATGGTGCAACTGTAACTAAAACCAATTTCTCCTGGGATCAATAAAGTATGACTATGATTATGACTATGACTAACATGCTTCAAGCATGCAAAACCATGAAGTGCAACATGTCACTGAAGATTCATTTTCTGCATTCCCATTTAGATTTCTTCCCTGCAAATCTTGGTGCTGTCCGTGACGAACATGGTGAAAGGTTTCACCAGGACATTGTGGCCATGGAAAAACGGTATCAGGGCAACTGGAATCTATCAATGCTGGCTGATTATTAACCATATAACCATATAACAATTACAGCACGGAAACAGGCCATCTCGGCCCTCCTAGTCCGTGCCGAACTCTTATTCTCACCTAGTCCCACCGACCTGCACTCAGCCCATAACCCTCCATTCCTTTCCTGTCCATATATCTATCCAATTTAACTTTAAACGACAACATCGAACCTGCCTCAACCACTTCTGCTGGAAGCTCGTTCCACACAGCTACCACTCTCTGAGTAAAGAAGTTCCCCCTCATTTTACCCTAAACTTTTGCCCTTTAACTCTCAACTCATGTCCTCTTGTTTGAATCTCCCTCACTCTCAATGGAAAAAGCCTATCCATGTTAACTCTATCTATCCCCCTCATAATTTTAAATACCTCTATCAAGTCCCCCCTCAACCTTCTACGCTCCAAAGAATAAAGACCCAACTTGTTCAACCTTTCTCTGTAACTTAGGAGATGAAACCCAGGTAACATTCTAGTAAATCTTCTCTGTACACTCTCAATTTTGTTGACATCTTGACATCTATTGTTGGACACTTAAGTGAAAAGCCTCAGCCACTGAGTACAAATGAAAATTTTAGCTTAGTTTATTTTAGCTTAGTTAAAATATTGCAAAGCATCAGCACTGTTATGCAATTAAATGCATTATATTCAATAAAAGTTCATTTCTTGTCTCTCTAAATTTCAACATGATACAAATGGTCTGAAATTATATTTGTGTTCAGCTTCAATCATAATCAAAAAAAAATCCTGAAGAAGCAACACTTTTGAAAAAAATTGTTGTCTAGCGTAATGACTATAGAAGGAACATGCAGTCAATTACTAGACTTAGTAACTAGAAACTAACCAGTGCTGGAAACCAGAACAATAGATCAAAGTTTCCAAAGTCTTTAGAAGTAAAATTATTGAAATTTCACTGCTTGAACTATACCAAATGACATTATTACAGAGTTTTACATTTTGACATTTAGGTTCTGCATTGCCACAAGCTTGCTTTTTTAATGTTAGAGGTCTGTGCAATGTAACTGCAAGTACGTAATTTAACCTGGAAGGGATCTGGGAAATTGCCGCTACCGACATGCAACAAAAAGCCACCAGCAACACTAGAAATTAGAAGGACTTCCAGTTTAATCTTCACAGACTCTTTGTAACATGGCACAGAAAGGGACCTGGAGCGGTCTGTACTCTGCCAATTAGCATCCTTTATAAAAACTTCAATGATTATCCAGAAATTTAAAATGAGAAAAATGCAAATTGCAGAAAGCAGAAATCAAAGGTCAGGAGCAGTTGGAAGGAGTGTGGACAGCTGCAGGTTTTGTTGTGGGTCAAGGTTCCAGTATAGGACTCCAGGCAGCAGATGTGCAAATGTTGTGTTTGTGATTAGAGATACAGATAGGGTGAGAAACCAGACTGTTTTCGCTGCGCAGGTTGAAAGATGCCAGAACTGAACAGTCGTGCACTCATTGGGTGTGGGTGGGGGAGCAAGTGTGGGGAAAGACAGTATGAGATTTATGGAGCATGGATCTTCTCCGAAGTTCATCACCTTGTCATGGTGGAGAGATTTGTGAGCTGCTGAGATCCCGAGAGCAATGCCATCTGATGCTTAGAAAGGTCACCCATGTCGGTAAGGTCAAGGGGGAAGTTTCAGACATAGAGCGGTCCAACCAATACCTCACCAAAATACTTTGCTGATTGCTCCTTTTCTGGAAAATGACCATCGCAACTAATAGTCTGTAATTTCCCTTTAGACTTGAGGCAATTCGATGTGGTGGAATCAAAGCAAGACAAGGCAGTGGGCCCATCACCAAGAATGAAGAAGACCTGAGGTTTGATCAGTTTAAGCACTAGACCAAATCAGTAAGGTCGGGTACAGGTCAAATCAAGGTGGCGGGGTCAGATCCCAGACTGTATCAAAGTGACTGAACCCGATACTTGGACGACCATTTAGCCACTGGGCCAGATTGATAAAGTCAGGGTGTTGCTGAGGGATGGGCCAGTTTAGCTCACTACTCCACTTGGCGCTGAACTAAGGGTCTGTGCACAGACTCTCTCTGTGGACTTCAGTTCAGAATGCTAATTGCTTGCATTTATATTTTGCATGATTTGTTTTTTTTCTCTCTGCACCTTGGGTGTTCAACAGTCTTTCTTGTAATGCGTTCTTTTGGGTTTCTTTGCTTTGTGGCTGCCTGTTATGAGACAAATCTCACATTTGCACAATGTATCCATACTTTGATAATAAATGTACTTTGAACTTTGATATTCAAAACAGAAGTTCACAGGTTCTTGATTAGTCAGGGTGTCAAAAGGTACGGGGAGAAGGCAGGAGAATGGGGTTGAGAGGGATAATAAATCAGCTACAATGGAATGGGAGAGCAGACACAATGGGCTGAGTGGCCAAATTCTTCCCCTATCCCTTATGGTCAGGTGTTCAAAAGGTCTAAGTTATACTTTTTCTTCACAGAACCTACCTGGCCTTTGAGTATTCCCAGCACGTTTTTTACAACGATAGCTTTTTCTATTCGTGCTTTGTTTACACAGCTTGCACACTTTTATTTGTACATGAGATCTGGGCATGATGGGAGGGTTCAAACATTCAATAGTTCAATAGTTCAACAGTACAATAGTTCAATGGTTCAATGGTACAATGATGCAATGGTTCAATGGTTCAATGGTTCTATCACGGTCCAGTCCGTTGACTCCTCATTTCAGTTAATCTCCTTCTCCCTGTGTTCCACTGGGCTCCTTGGTTAGGGCACCTGATCCTCATTCGAGCCGGCAGCATAAAAACTCCAGCTTACATCTACTCGCTGCTGGTTCGTCACCTCAGCAGTGCGGCTATGCTTGTTCCGGGTCGCAGTTCCTGGGTCGAGTCGAGAGCCTGCCGTCCAGCTGAGTTTGCTGGCCATTTGCTGCTTCAGGTGCTACCTGGAGTCGAGAAATGAATGGACTGTCATTGTTGGATTTTGTTGTCTCGTGTCTGGCTGAGCATTTCAGGCCATTTGTCGCTACTTCAAGCCGCGATACATATTGTCTGTTGTTGTTTGGTTTTGTCGTCTTGTATCTGGCTGAGAATTGCTGGCCGTTTGCTGCTGCTCTGAGCCACGATATGAATTGTCTGTCATTGTTCATTTTTGCCGTCCTGTGTCCGGCTGATTATTGCTGGCCGTTTGCCGCTGCTCCGAGCCGCAATACAAATTGTCTGTCATTGTTTGGTTTTGTCGCTCGGTGACCAGGTCCAAGTACAGGCTCAGTGTCCAACTCAAATCCAAGTCCAGGTTCTGTGTTCCAGTCAAGTCCAAGTCCTGTCTCCGAGTCCCAAACAAGTCCAAGTCCTGGCTACGAGTCCCAGTCAAGTCCAAGTCCGTCACCATGTCAAGTCTCCGTGCCTGTGTCCTGCACCTGGGTCCACTCCAGCCATCGATTGCAACAGGTTCAACAGTTCAACGGTTCAATGGTTCAATGGTTCAATGGTTCAATGGTTCAATGGTTCAACAGTTCAATGGTTCAACAGTTCAATGGTTCAATGGTTCAACAGTTCAACGGTTCAATGGTTCAATGGTTCAATGGTTCAACAGTTCAATGGTTCAACAGTTCAATGGTTCAACAGTTCAACGGTGCAACGGTTCAATGGTTCAATGGTTCAATGGTTCAATGGTTCAACAGTTCAATGGTTCAACAGTTCAACGGTGCAACGGTTCAATGGTTCAATGGTTCAATGGTTCAATGGTTCAATGGTTCAATGGTTTAATGGTTCAATGGTTCAATGGTTCAATGGTTCAATGGTTCAACAATACAACATTTCAATGGTTCAGTAGAACAATGATTCAATTGTTCAATGCTTCAACAGCTCAGTGTTTCAATGATTTAATAGTTCAATGGTTCAAAGGTTCAATGGTTCAATGGTTCAATTTACTACCAGAGAATGTATCAGAGAATGTACAACATGAAATTCTTACTCTTTACAGACATCCACAAAACAGGAAAAACAAAGAATGAATGATATAAAACGTTAGAACCCCAAAGCCCCCCAGTCTCACCGATGCATAAGTAGCAGCAAAAATCATCAACCCTCCCCCCATTTACTGCAGAAATGCATTCTCTTCCACACCACCCACCATGCAAGCAATAGCAAAGCCCCCAGAGACCACGATCTGGGGTCCATTTCAACACTCCGACCTCTCAGACAGGCTCTAACTCTCACTAACAAGGGACAGGGAGATATTGCTCCTGTAACAGCAAGAGGTAAGGCCAACAGCTCGCTGTTTTGATGTTACAGTCTGCCAAGTCGCTTGTTCGAGTTTCCCCAGCTTGAGGATCAACAGACTGACACTTACTATCGAGACAGATAGAGAGAGAGGTTACTCAAATGCAGGGGCCTTCTTCCAACAGCAGCATACACTGTCTCCTGTCTCGACATTTCAATTTCCCATGATACTTCAGTCAGTGACATTGGCCAGGAACTGGGTCGTCCACATGGCTGTACCCAGAAGGTGCACATTTTCCAGTCTGTGCCTAGAGCTATCAAAATGGCAAACGCCTCCGCAGGGCTGAGAGCAAGAACCCACCGCCACCACCTGTGAAGAACCATAGTTTGAGCTGCAGATGTAGATCATGAACTCTGACAGATCCCAGCCACTTTGAAAAGGAAACAAGAGACACCAGAAGAGGAGAATAAACTAGTTTGCGGACAAACTAGAAGAAGTTGCCCGGGCCTTCAAAACCTCTGCCGCCTTCTTTAGCTCCTCCCACTCTGGCACTTTTCTCCAATCCCTGGAGACGGTGGGGCGAGCTGTCTTCTTGAACGGTTGCAGATTGTGTGGTGAAGATGTGCCCATGGCGCGGTTCAGGAAAGGGAGCGTCGAAAAGGATGCCCAGTAACAGCAGCAATTAACCTCGATGGGTGCTGTGTAACTTGGACATTAGACTGTGAGGGTTGGCCCTCCTACATATATGCTAGTGGGAGAGGTGGACGGTTGGAAAGGTGCCCTCAGGAGTGCCCTTTCTTGCTGCAGTGAACCGCAGCCAGAGAGAGAACAGCATGCCTTTGCAGTTTGGTGTGAGACTGCCAGACCGGGAGTCTCAGCATCTGTGAAGGGCAGGTAGTTCAGCCAGCACAGCCCATGTCTGAGGCTCAGTCGCCTGCTGGGTCCACAGAACTCATCTGTCTCCTGCTTCCATACAGCCAGGGCACAGTGCAGGCACAACTTCACTGCATGCACTCCACTCTGCAGCACGCCAGCTGGCTGGAGTTGTTGT
The DNA here is from genome assembly GCF_963921235.1 of Mobula hypostoma. Classification (NCBI taxonomy): domain Eukaryota; kingdom Metazoa; phylum Chordata; class Chondrichthyes; order Myliobatiformes; family Myliobatidae; genus Mobula; species Mobula hypostoma. The sequence goes on along the minus strand of NC_086108.1, from coordinate 10,873,569 downwards.
GAGTATCACCATTGGCAGACATACCAACAGTTAATTTGTGATATCAGAACATAAGAACTAGGAGCAGGAGTCAGCCATCTGGCCCGTATGGTTGTGCCTGCTCTGCCAATCAATAAAATCATATCTGATAATGCTGTGGATTCAACCCCACCTTCCTGCCTCTTCCCCTTCACCCTTAATTCCCCTCCCGTACACAATCTATCCAACTGTGTCTTAAATCTGTTTTATGAGGTAGCCTCCACTGATTCTCTGAACAGAGAATTCCACAGATTCACTACTCTCTGGGAAAAGCAGTTTCTCCTCACCTGCATCCTAAGTCTATTCCTCAGAAACCTGAGGCTATGTATTCTAGTTCTAGTCTCACTTAGCAAAGGAAACAACTTGCAAAGTTTAAAGTTCAAAGTAAAGTTTATTATCAAAGTACATAAACTTACAACCAATCCCGAGATTCATTTTCCTGCAGGCATACTCAGCAAATCTATGGAACAGTAACTATAACAGGATCAATGAAAGATCAACCCGAGTGCAGAAGACAACAAACAGTGTAAATGCAAGTATAAATAACTGGCAAAAAAATAATGAGAACATAAGATAATGAGATAAAGAGTCCTTGGTTGTGGGAACATCTCAATGGGGATAGGCGAGTGAGTGTAGTTATCCCCTTTATGTTCAAGACCCTGATGTCTGAGGGGTAATATATGTTCTTGAACCTGGTGGTGAGAGTCCTGAGGCACTAGTACCTTCTACCTGAAAACAGCAGTGAGTGAAGAGCATGGCCTGGGTGATGAGGATCTCTAATGATGGATGCTGCTTTCCTACAACAGCATTTTGTGTAAATGTGCTCAGTAGTTGGGACAGATGATGGACTGGGCCACGTACAGAAGCTGCCAAGAGCAGCACCTCTCCATTCCTGTGAATGTCCTGCATCTCCCTGGCAGTGATTCATGTGGATTTTGCCAGACCATTCTCCCTGGTAGTAGTGGATGCCGTTACAAAGTGGCCAGAAGTGATTCCAATAATCTTCACTACAGCCTCGCACACTGTTGTTGTGTTGAGAAGCCTCTTCTCGAGGACTGATGTACCAGAACACTTGGTCAGCGACAGTGGACCACAATTTGTTGGGAAACAGTTTCAATCATTCCTAAAAATGAATTGAATAAAACATATTATATCTGCAGCATACCACCCAGCTACAAATAGCATGATGCAAAGGTTTGTCCAGCGACTAAGGAACAATGACAGCAGAACACACTATACTAACACTGAATCAAAAGCTCACCAATTTGCTTCTTGCAGTTTTATGTTTTGGAGTTACAAAATGTAATGGTACCAAGGTGCAACATTTTACATTTGGCTGGGTTAACCTCCATCTGCCATTTCTCTGCCTACGTCTACAACTGATCTGCATAACCTCCCTGCTCTTAAGTTCAATCCCTCGAGCAATGAAAACCAATGTTCCATTTGCCTTTCTGATAACCTTTGCACCTGCAAACCAACCATTTGCAATTTGTGCACAAGCACTCCCAAGTCCCTCTGCCCTACAAGATGGCACCAGCTACCAAAGGCAACGTCTTCAAAGAATGGTCATGTCATGAAGCAACTCCTTTAACTTCTTTAATGTCTATTTCAGATGTGGTCCTGCTACTGTCGGAGCCTGTTATCTACACTCTGATGGTGTGCCTTCAGCCTGATCAGATGATCTGATGCTTTGCTGTCTCCAAGAGGCTTCCGTGAGGTTGAGAGAAAAGTCTCACCAATTATTGTGCCAAAGGAGATCAAAATCATCAAGGCAGGCGAATGTTCAGTGCCATCTACCAGCCTCTCGCTCACTCGCTGCTGCTGGGGGTTGTCTACATGTGACAGTTTCTCTCTTCCTCTCGCTAGCTGCTCCCAAAGGAAGGCCCTTGCATTCAAACAGTCTCTCTCTCCCACCCCCCCACCCCACCCCCACCATGCTGCCGGAGGATGGTGTCGGAGCAATCGGCGCAGTTTGTGGAATGTGGAATTGTGGCCATTTGCACAACTTGTTTTGTTTTTGCCAGTGGGTGAGGTGAGGGGTGATTTGTTATCTTTGAACAGATTCTATGGTTATTCTTTGTTTTGTGGTTATCCATGGGGAAGATGAATCTCAGTGGTATATATTGAATAAATACTTTGATAATAAATGTACTTTGAATCTTTGAACAACAGCATGCTCCAGTCTTTCACCATTTAAGTGATCTGGATAATCAGTCAGCTACTTGTTATGAAGGGAGTTCAAAGTTTTACAAAACAGCCCTCTGTCAAACAGGCTTTGCCTTTGGAGAACAAAGTGTTCAGTCCCAGGGCGAAGGATGAGCCTCGACTGGGGAACGGGGCATAGGTGCCGTTAAACAAGTCCCTCACCTGTCATCAGAACAGAAACTATTGGAAACAGCAGGTCAGGCAGCAACAGTGAAAAGAGAAAGAGTTTCTGTTTAAGGCGCTGGACGATCATTAGGGCCCATCCACAGACTGCCCACAGAGAGATCTCTGCCTTTTGCAGCACGGGCAAACACCGGTGGAATATTAATGAAACAGGCACCGCTGTCACTAGGCAGTGGGAGAACCAGAATCCATAGAGCATTGGAAAGCTAGGCTACAGCTCTGCATCAGAATACTGATGACATTTTACTTGCACTTAATCTCTTTAGAATGAATCTTGTTTCCACTTCCGGGATAATATTTTATCTGAGATTAGAATCAGGTTTAATATCACTGGCACATGCCATAAAATTTGTTAACTTAACAGCAGCAGTACAATGCTACAGTAAATAATATATATACATCCATCCCCACCCCACACACACACACACATTTATATATAATAGTTAAATTAAATAAGTAGGACACATATAGAAATAAAAAATAGTGAGGTAGTGTTCATGGATTCAATGTCCACTTGTCCATTCAGAAATCAGATGGCAGAGGGGAAGAGTGTGTGGTTTCAGGTTTCTGTACCTCCTTCCTGAAGGTAGCAGTGAGAAGTGAGCATGACCAGGGTGATGGGGGTCCTCAATGATGGTTGCTGCCTTTTTGAGGCAAAGTTTTTTGACAATGTCCTGGATGCTAGGAAGCCGAGTACCCATGATGGAGCTGAAGTTTACAACTCTTCGTAGTTCACTTTGATCCTGTGCAGTAGCCCCCTCTCCCATTTTCCACATACCATGATGCAGCCAGTTAAAATGCTCTCCATGTACATGTGTACAAATTTGCGAGTCTGTTTGGTGACATACCAAATCTCCTCAAACTCCTAATGAAATATAGCCACTGTTGTGTCTTCTTTGTAGCTGCATCGATATATTTGGTCCAGGTTAAATCCTCAGAGATGTTGAGACTTAGGAACTTGAAGTTGCTCACATGACCCTGATTGGGGTGGGGCTGCTAAGTAGGTGCTACACCTTGCCCAAGAGTGACCTGCAGGCTAGCAGAAAGAAGGAGCACCTCACACCTCCTTTGGTGGAGACGTATCTCCACCCCACCACCCACAGGAAGGACTGAGAGATAGAATAACAAAAGCACTTGCATTGCTGTAACACCTTCCATGATGCCAGAAGATCCCAAAAAATGTAAGCAGAAGTTCACCACATTGGAAGATCTGTGTCTGTTAATGTCCAGCAACGTTTCCACAGACACCAGAGTGGAAATGTTCAGATCACTGGCCTCAGTGGTGGTGTTCAGAGGCATAAGAAGAATGGGGCCAGGAAGGTTAGGCTGAATAATAGCTCATATTCTTTCACGTGGATATGTTCCTAATGGGAACTGTCAATGAGAGCATGTCAAACGACAGTCACCTCCTTTTCTCAGACAGTTCCCAGGTTTTACGAAGGAAATAGACTTTATCATGGGAGGATTCAAGAGTAAAATTCTACTGCCATTCTCCTCAACAAAAGAGGATGCTTCAGTGATCTAACAGCAGATAAATTGCCAGGGCAGGTAGGATTTATCCGTGGTTGTTACGAGAGGGAGGCAAGACAAGAGATTACTGTGATTCTGCAGAGATTTTAAACCTTTGATGCACAAGACCACTGAAGATGGCAAATGTGCTCCCCCCTTTTGAGAAGGACATCAGGAAAAGGTCTCACAAACACAGGCCCATGAGCCTAACACTAGTGGTAGGGAAGTCCAAAGTTGAAAGTACATTTTATTATCAGAGTACAGACATGTCACCACATACACCCCTGAGATTCATTGTCTGTGGTCATACTCAGCAAATCTATGGAATAGTAACTACAACAGGATCAATGAAAGATCAACAGAGTGCAGAAGACAACAAACTGTGTAAATGGAAATATAAATAAATAACAAAAAACAATGAGAACATGAGATAATGAGATAAAGAGCCCTTAAAGAGAGATCATTGGTTGTGGGAACATCTCAGTGATGTGCAAGTGATTGTAGTTATCCTCTTTTGCTCAAGAACCTAGTGGTTGTGGCGTTCTTGAACCTGGTGGTGTGAGTCCTGAAGCTCCCGCACCTTCTACCTGATGGCAGCAGTGAGAAGAGAGCATGACCTGGGTGGTGGGGATCCCTGATGATGGATGCTGCTTTCCTATATCAATGTTTCATGTAGATGTAGTCAATGGCTGGGAGGGCTTTACCCGTGATGTACTGGGCTAAATTCACTACCAGTTTGTACGCAGGTAGTAGGAGGACAGCCAAGTGGTCTGATTTACCAGAATGCAGTTGCGACCTTATTGACCTTACATTCCTTATTGTAGCATAGCAGTGGTCTGGTGTGTTGGGAACTCTGGTGCTACAGGTTATATGCTGGTGATAATTGAGCAGGGTCTGATCAAGTCCTGGAAAAAGTTCTCTAGGACAAGATTAATGATCATTTGGACCGTAAAACCATCAGCCACCTTAGGCCATTCAACCTCACTCCATTCTAAACGTATGTCCCTCTGTTCTGAGGCTATGCTCTTTGGTATCTGACTTCTCCACCATAGGAAACATCCTCTCTACATCTGGTCTATCGAGGACTTCCAACATTCAATAGGTTTCTGTAAATGCGAGGACTGGGCTTCGAATCTGCAGTATTGTTAATGCTGCATGGTGGGGTCTAAACTAGAGTTACGGGAACCGGAGTACCAGAACAGTTAGTGGAGAGGTTGTGGAGGCAGATGTTGGTAAGAACTCAGACAAAATTAGGAATCAAAAGGTTGAGCATTGTGCGACTAGTGTCCTGAGCTGCATATATTTCAATGCAAGAAGTATCGTAGGAAAAGCAGACGACAGGGCCAAGGGTGAGGTAGCTAGATTATAAACAGAGGTAATGTGTAGTCAGGAGAGGCTGCTGATAGGGCAAAATTGCAGTCAACCGGATGCGTTGCAACGTAAAAGATGGACAAAATCAAAAAGGGTGAATACAGGACCGGAGGTGTTATATTTGAATGTGCGCAATATACAGAATAAAGTAGATGAACTTGTAGCACAGTTACAGATTGGCAGTGATGACATTGTAGGTATCACTGACTCATGATTGAAGGAAGATTATAGCTGGGAGCTTAATGTCCAAGGATACACATTGTATCATAAGGTCAGGCCGGAAGGCAAAAGGGGTGGTGTGGCTCTAAAGGTAAAAAATGAAATTAAATTATTGGAAAGAGGTGACATAGAGTCAGAAGGTGTTGAATCATTGTGGATTGAGCTAAGATACTGCAAGGGTAAATATGTCCTAATTGGATTTGTATACAGACCCCCAAACAGCAGTAAAGATGTGACTTATAAATTACAACAGGAGATAGAAAATGCCTGCCAAAAGGGTAATGTCACAACAGTTATAGGGGATTTCAATATACAGGCAGATTGGGAAGATCATGTTGGTGTTGGATTACAGGAGGGGAAATTTCTAGGTTGCCTGTAAGAGGGCTTTTCAGAGCAGCTCATGGTTGAGCCCACTAGGGTATCAGCTATTCTGGATTGGGTGTTGTGCAATGGAACAGAATTGATTTGAATCTTTAAGGTAAAAGAACCCTTAGGGAATGAATTCACCATGAAATTTGAGAAGAAGAAGCTAAAGTCAAATGTATCGGTATTACAGTGGAGTAAAGGGAATTCAGAGGCATGAGAGAGAAGTTGGTCAGAATTGATTGGAAGAGAACACTGGTAGGGATGATGGCAGGGCAGCAATGGCTGGAATATCTGGGAGCAATTCAGAAGGCACATTCTAAAGGGGAAAGATGACACAACTATGGCTAACAAGAGAAGTCAAAGCCAGCATAAAAGCCTAAGAGAGGGCATATAATAGAGCAAAAATCAGTGGGAAGTTAGAGAACTGGGAAGCTTTTAAAAACCAGCAGAAAGCAATTAAAAAGTCATTATGAAGGTAAAGATGGAATACTAAAGTAAGCTAGTCAATAATATTAAAGAGGATATGAAAAGTTCCTTCAGGTATATAAAGTGTGAAAGAGAGGTAAGAGTGGATATTGGTCTGCTGGAAAAAGATGCTGGTGAGCTAGTAGTGTGGGACAAGGGAATGGCGGATGAGCTGAATGATTATCTTGCATCAATTGTCACTGTGGAAGACACTAGCAATATGGTAAAAGTTCCAGGTTTCAGGAGTCATGAAGTGTGTGAAGTTACTATTCCTGGAGAGAAGGTTCTTGGGAAACTGAAAAGTCTGAAGGGCGATAATAAATCACCTGGACCAGATATTGTGCGCCCCAGGGTTTTGAGAGAGGTGGCTGAAGAGATTATAGGGGCATTAGTAGTTATCTTTCATGCATCACTAGATTCTGGAATGATTCCAGAAGACTGGAAAATTGAAAATGTCACTCTGCTCTTCAAGAAGGGAGAGAGACAGAAGAAAGGAAACTATAGGCCAGTTAATCTGATCTCAGTGGTTGGAAAGATATTGGAGACAATTGTCAGAGCTGAGGGCTCAGGTTACTTGGAAGCACTCGATAAAACAGGCTATAGTCAACATGGTTTCCTCAAGGGAAAATCTTGCCTGAAAAATCTATTGGGATTTTTTGAAGAAACAACAAGGAGGATAGACATAGGAGAATCGGTTGATGTTGGGTACTTGGATTTTCAGAAGGCCTTTGAGAAGGTACCACACTTGAGGCTGCTTAGCAAGCTCTCGTGGTATTACAGGAAAGATTCTAGCGTGGCTAAACAGTGGTTGATTGGCAGGAGGCAAAGAGTGGGAATAAAGGGAGCCTTTTCTAGTTGGCTGCCGGTGACTAGTGGTGTTCCACAGGAGTTTGTGTTGGGATTTATTCTTTTTATGTTGTATGTCTATGATTGGGATGATGGGATTGATGGCTTTGTTGCAAAGTTTGCAGATGATATGAATATAGGTGGAGGGGCAGGTAGTTTTACTGATATCCTATATGGGTTTATTGACTTGCATATGTCAGGACCTCAAGCCACGGAGTTGTGATGGGTGGGGGTGGGGCAGTCTGGACTCTTTTATTCTGTGAATGTGTTCTTGTGTGTGACTACTGATACTGTGTTTTGTACCTTGACCTTGGAGTATCGCTGTTTTGTTTGGCTGTATTTATGGGTATTCATGTATGGTTGAATGACACACTTGAATTGTAGGCAGAGCTAAGATGGCGCTAGACAGCAACTTCTTAAAAACCCATCTGAGGGGAAACAACTTATTTCTACCTTTCATGTCTCATGTTTACTTTTCAAGATGGATGAGGCTCTGTCGAAGACCCTGACATAGAGCTGCACTCAAGCTTTCATTCTTTACAGCAATGGTTCCCACTCCCAGGGAATCACCGACCAGCCGTTTCTTGATATCCCAAGGGTGTGGCCGAGAGACAAACATGCCTTTGGGGTTCTGAGCGTTTAAGGCCCTAGGGATGAGCCGATTCTGTGCCTGTGCCACCAACTAATGTGTTGTGGTAAGAAACAGAACATCGGGAACAGTGGATCAGCTGTCAGGGGATCTGTACTCGGGTCACTTCTCTCTCTCTCATCAGTGGGGGCAGAATCTGTTGCCAACTCTCAAGTCAAAGAACTGGTAAAAGTGATGTGGCAGACTCTAACACCATACATTAGTGAGTTGTTCTGTCTGTCTCCCCTCTTGCTGAGTGACATCTCTCAGTCTCTTTATTAAGGGGAGAGAGAGACAGAGCCTATGGCACGTTGGATTGTTGGGTGAATGATTAGGTTTTGCGGTACTGCAGAACCTGTCTCCCCTGGGGCTTTGCTGTTGCTTGCTTGGTGGGTGGAGGGTGCTGATGCTTTTTGCTGAAGTAAATGGAGGAGGGGGAGGGTCGATACTTTGCTGCTTCTTGTGCGTGGGAGGGAGGCTTTGGGGTTCTAACGTTTTGACTGTCACTCATTCTCTGGGACACTCTTCTGTTTTTGTGGATGCCTGCAAAGAAGGAGAATTTCAGGTTCTATATTGTATACATTCTCTGATAATAAATGGAACTATTGAACTGTTGAATTGAATTCAGCAAATCCCAGGAATGAGTCCCTTGCCTTTCCTGGGGTTTCTCTATTGAAGGAGTCTTACAGTGTAGTGGAGAATATAATGAAGCATTGACATAACACATTCACCAGACACCTTTTAACTCAAATTTGCATCTTCTCAAAGCAACATTATTATCAATAATTTTGACATTTAACCTTTGAGTCTGAGAACTGGTCACACCAAATCCTCTGTGAATGCAGACGGTAATTAGAGGCTACAAGAGTTCATTTCAAATTACATAATTAGTTTCAGCACTTTTACTTCTTACGCTTAATCCTCTCCAATTTACACATGAAAGTGGCCTCATTACCAGAGAGTAGGGAGCCGTACACCATCACTCAAAGCTTGTTCTTTGAAATCAGATGATGGTTTGAAAAAACAAAAATAATGAGTTGTTGACTTCTGACCTCCCGTCTGCAGTCTATGGTAAGTTGTGAAATGCTATTGAGGCTTCCATTGAATTTCATTTGAAATGAATATTAGAGATGTGTTCATTTCCTCAGCAGAATAAGGCAGAGAGAAAGCCCAGCATCTTTGCTTACACGTTCCCATGTGATTCAGAGATTGAGTCGAGATACTACCTCAGACAACATCGTCTAGCTAGTCCACAAAACTGTTCCTTTCACTCCTTTTTCTTTTAAAGGTGTTTCCAATACTGTTGGAGCCTGTGATCTACAGCTGAAGGTGTGTTTTCCGGCCATTTGAGCGACCTGGCGCCTTGCTGTCTCCGAGAAGGTGAGTGACCTTGAGGACAAGAAACTTAAGGGTGAGTCACAAGCCTGCGATCGACTCCATTTCTTGCAGATCTTGTCATCTAAAGCGTCGAGGAAGATTGAAACGTCGAGATGAGCACGGAAGGAGAATGAGTGTTCAACATCGTCTACTAGCCTTTCTCTCTCTCTCTCTGTCTCTCCCCCATTCCCCCCCTCTCCCCCTCTCTCCCTCCTGAGGGGAGGTCCCTGAATTCAGATTGTCTCTCTTTCCCTTGATGCTATCAGAGATGATACCAAAGTGTGGGTCCATGGTTTATGGATTGGACTGTCGTTTACTTGGACTCTTTCAATATTATGTTTTTATATTCTATGTTTTTGCTCGTTCTTTTTTGTTGCCTTTTGCGCGATTTGTTTGTTTCTGTGCGTGGGGGGGGTGGGGTTGATGTTTTTCTTTGAACAGTTTCCATGGTTTTCTTTGATTCATGACTGTCTGGAGAAGATGGATCTCAGAGTTGTATGTAGCATACATACTTTGATGATAAATGTACCTTGAACCTTGAGTCGTTGTTGATGTACAAGAGGGTAAGTGTTACAGCTGATATCTGCACAACCAACCAGTCTTCACTCTAGAAATGAAGGGACTGATGAAGGGTTTTGGCCTGAAGTATCGACTGTTCTTCACCCTCAATAGATGCTGCCTGACCTGTTAAGTTCTTCCAGCATTTTGTGTGTGTGTTGTTCTGGAATTCTAGCATCTGCAGAATCTCCTGAGTTCCGAGTAGGTTGAGTTCAAGACTGTTGTGATGGTAAGTGGCTGATGGCTATAGGGAGAGAGAAAACTACAAAGAAGGGTGAGTGAAGTCAGACCGATTAGAACTTAATAGCGTGATGCGCATGGCATTCCACCATACAACTCTGAAATGGATGGTCTCAAGCCCAGCTGCCAAAGGAGGAGGGTTGGGCTTGGGGCTAGCAACCCCATCCCATAATCTCTCTGAGCTACAGAAACACCAGCAGAAGCTCCAAACACCTCATTCTCGGGAGAGGAAGGATACACCAAGAAGATGGGCTGCACCTGGGGACAACTTGAAATACTGGCCCAGGACTGAAGACTCTATTGAATGTTGAAAGGCCTCAATAGAGTGCATGCTGAGATGATGGTGGGAGAGTCTAGGACCTGATGGCACAGTCTCAGAATAAAAAGATATCCTTCAGAACAGAGATGAGAAGCAATATCTTTATGCAAAGAGTTATGAGTCTGTGGAACTCGTTGCCACAAGCAGCAGTGGAGATCAGTCATTGGGTATATTTAAGGCAGAGGTTGATAGATCCTTGATTAGTCAGGACATGAAAGGATACAGGGGAAAACTGGTGCTGAGAGGGAAATGGATCAGCCATCATGAAATGGTGCAGCAGAGTCAGTGGGCCAAATGGCCCAATTCTGCTCCAATATCTATGGTTTTATGGAGACCTTTCTCCCCTTCTCCTGCCTGTCATTGCTACCATTTCTGTGTGATAAGTGAAGACGTGTTCAGTTCCTGTGGTTTGTAGATGGTATCCATCATAAGAAAACATTCAAAATCAGAATCGAGGTTATTATAATTGACATACTGTATATCGTGAAATTTGTTGTTCTGTGGCAACAATAAAGTGGAAAATGAATTACTATAAGAAATATATCTAAAAATAAATAAGTAGCAAAATACAGAGCAAAAGTAGTGAGGTAGTGTTCAAGGGTTCATTGTCATTCAGAAATCTAATGGTGGGGTGGGGGGAAGAAGCTGTTCCTAAAATGTTGAGTGTGTATCTTTCAGCTCCTTTACTGCCTTCCTGCTGGTAGCAATGAGAAGATGACGTGTCCTGTGTCGACTTTTGAGTCATCATTTTCTGAAGATGTTCTCAGTATCGGGGAAACTAGTGACCATGATGGAGTTCCTGCCATGGTATTGGAACATCTCAGAATCTGAATCACAATCATTTTCATTATCACCGAGGTATATCATGAAACTTCATGCTTTGTGGCAACAGTTCAGTGTAATACAGAAAGTAGGCTATAAATTACAATAAGAAATGTATAGTACTGTGCAAAACTCTTCGGCACCCTAGAATTTTTTCATATGGTTTCAAGTGGTATGGCCGCCACAGAGTTCTGATCTTAACATCATCAAGGCTGTTCGGGATTACCTGGAGAGACAGAAGCAAGTGAGACAGCCAAAGTCTGCAGAAGAACCATGGTAAGTTCTCCAAGATGATTGGACAACCCACCCACCCATTTTCTCACAAAATTGCATGACAGTGTACTTAAGAGAACTGATGCAGTTTTAAAGGGTGGTCATACCAAGTATTGATTTAATTTAGTTTTGATATTTAGAAACTTTTCATTTCATTATTTTTGAAAGCATCTTCGCTATACAGAGTTTTCTTACTTGAAGAGCAAAAATAGTGATGCATTGTTCACGGGATTATTGAATGCTTGGAAATCTGATGGTGGAGGGGAAAATTCTGTCCTAAAACATTAAGTATGTGTCTTCAGGCTCCTGCAACTCCTCTCTGATTGTACCATCATTGAGAAGAGGGCATGTCCTGGCTGATGGTTGTCCTTAATTATGGATTCTGCTTCTTTGAGACATCCTTCAAGAAAGCTTAATATAAACACAAGAGATTCTGTAGATGCTGGAATCCAGAGCAACACACACAAAATGCTGGAGGAACTCAGCAGGGCAGGCAGTGTCTATGGAGGGAATAGACAGTCAATATTTTTGACCATATAAACAATATTACAGTATCGTTTCAGGCCGGTGACTGATACTAACCCTGTAAAACAAATATTTTTGAAAGTGGTACTTCCTCAGAATTTTTTTTTGTTGATGATAGACCACTTGAAGCTGAACACAAAAATAATTTCAAACTAATTGTATCACGTAGCAATTTGGAGAAACAAGAAATTATCTTCTTTTGAATTTAATGCATTTAATTGCCCAATGGTGCCGAAGGTTTACAATAGTACAATTAAGCTAAAAATGTTCTGTTCATGATTGTCGTTTGTACTCAGTGTCTGAGGTTTCTCAATGAAGTTTCCAACAATAATCAGCCAGCATTGATGGATTCCTGTTGCCCTGATACCGTTTGTCCACGAGTGCAATGTCCTGGTGAAATCTTTCACCATGCTCGTCACTGACAGGGCCAAGATTTGCAGGGAAGAAGTCCAAATGGGAATGCAGAAAATAAATCTTTAGTGACATGTTGCACTTCATGGTTTTGTATCCCTGAAGCATGTTGTCAGCTTGCTGCACGTAGATTGGTGCTCTGTAGTTGCCAAGAAAATTTTCAACATCATCCTTGAATGTTTTCCCCTCCACACCAATTCTAATCTCACCATCAAACCCGCAGTTAAGGGAGGTGCTGTAGTAGTCTAGCGTACTGACCTCTACCTTGCTGAGGCCCAGCACCAACTCTCAGACACATCCTCTTACTTACCCCTCGAACAGGACCCCACTAAGGAACACCAAGCCATTGTCTCCCACACCATCACCAACCTTATTGACTCTGGAGGTCTCCCATCCACCGCCACCAACCTCATAGTTCCCGCACCCTGTACCTCCTATCTCTACCTCCTACCCAAGATCCACAAACTCGCTTGTCCAGGTAGGCTCATTGTTTCAGCTTGTTCCTGCCCCACTGAACTCACATCGGCTACCTTGACTCCGTTTTATCCCCCCGGTTCAGTCCTTCCTACCTACATCCGTGATACCTCACATGCTCTGGATCTTTTCATTGATTCAAGTTCCTTGACCCCCATCACCTCATTTTTACTATGGATGTCCAGTCCCTATACACCTCCATCCTCCACCAGGAAGGCCTAGAGCTCTCAGTTTTTTTCTGGACACCAGACCTAACCAGTTCCCCTCACCACCACTCTCCTCCGGCTAGCGGAATGGCCTCACTCTTACTAATTTTTCCTTTGGGTTCTGCCACTTCCTTCAAGCAAAAGGTGTAGCCGTGGGCACTCGCATGGGTTCCATTTTTGCCTGCCTGTTTGTCGACTACGTGGAACAGTCTATGTTCCAAGCCTACACTGGTGACCTTCCCGCACTTGTCCTGCACTACATCAATGACTGCATTGGTGCTGCTTCCTGCAATAGTGCTGAACTAGTCGACTTCATCTACTTTGCATCCAACTTCCACCCTGCCCTCAAATTCACCTGGTCCATGACCAGCACCTCCCTTCCCATTCTCAATTTCACTCTATCTCTAGAGATAGGTTATCCACTAATGTCTATTACAAATCCACAAACAGCTACCTGGACTACACCTTGTCCCACCCGGCTACTTGTAAAAACACCATTTCCTTTTCTCAGTTGCTCTGTCTCCACTTCACTTGCTCTGTGGATGGGGCTTTTCATTCTAGAATAAAGGAGAGGTCCTCCTACTACAAGGAAAGGGGCTTCCCTTCCTTCACCATCAGTGCTACCCTCAACCGCATCTCTTCCATTTCACACGTCTGCCCTGACCTCATCCTCCCACCACCCTACCTTCCCTCATCTACCACCCGACCAGCCTCCGCGTCCAGCACCTAATTCTCTGAAATTTCCACCACGTCTAACGGGATCCCACCACCAAGTACATCTTTCTCTCCCCCCACTTTCTGCTTTCAGCAGGGATCGCTCCCTACCCAACTCCCTTGTCCACTCATTCCTCCCCACTGATCTCCCTCCTGGCACTTATCCTTGCAAGTGGAACAAGTGCTACACCTCCTCGCTCCCTAACACTCAGAGCCCTAAACAGTCCTTCCAGGTGAGGCGACAATTCACCTGTGAGTCTGTTGGGGTCATATACTGTGTCCGGTGTTCCTGGTGTGGCCACCTATATTTCGGTGAGACCCGACAAAGATTGGGAGACTGCTTCACTGAGCACCTACGATCCATCAGCCAGAAAAAGCGGGATTTCCCAGTGGCCACATTTTAATTCCACTTCCCATTCCCATTCTGATATGTTCATCCATGGCCTCCTCCACTGTCATGATGAGGCCACATTTAGGTTGGAGGAACAACATCTTGTATTCAGTTTGGGTAGCCTCCAACCGGGTGGCATGAACATTAATTTTTCAAACTTCCAGAAATGCCCCCTACCTGCACCCCCCCTTTTCCATTTCCTAACCCCTTTTCCTTCTCTCACCTTATCTCCTTGCACACCCATTGCCTTCCTCTGGTGCTCCTCCCCCCCTTTCTTTTTTCCATGCCCTTCTGTCTCTTTCACCAATCAATTTCCCAGCTCTTTACTTCATCTCTCCCCGCAGCTATCACCTGGTATTTTTCTCTCCCCTCCAACCACCTTTTAAAACTACTCCTCAACTTTTTTTCTCCAGTCCTGCCAAAGGATTTCGGCCCAAAATGTCAACTGTACTCTTTTCTATAGTTGCTGCCTAGCCCACTGAGTTCCTCCGGCATCTTGTATGTGTTGCTCGAATTTCCAGCATCTGCAGATTTTCTCTTGTTTATGGTTTGAATGCCTTCCGTGTGATTTTCTCTGAACCCACCAGAAGTTCTTTGAATTCCCTGTCATTCATGACCTGTTAGATTTATGGACCAACAAAAATGTTTTCCTTAATCTCGGCAGCAGTTATTTTGACTTGAATTGTGAATATAGCAAATATAGGCAATTTCAAAAAGATACACAATATGGAAATCTCATGGTGACATTAATGATCAGCTGCCCAAAATCCTTTAGATGCATGCAAAAGTATTCAGGAAGCAAAATTATTGTCCAGTGTAGTCAGTGGTTATGTTTCTGGAGTAGTAATCCAGAGTTAGCAATTTTTCCAGCTGTGACAGAGTATAATGATGAGCACTGTCAATGACTGAACCCAGGAGTGGAGGGATGGTGAGCACAGGAATCAGCTAAATTTCGGAGCAGAATGCCGGATTTCCATGTTGAGATGGAAACAAAAGTTTATACATAGGAATTCCAATTGAACAACAGTGGTTTGACCAAGTGAGACCGCAAGATGAATCATTCTTAAAACAAGGACCCTGCGATGAGCACTATTCAGGAGTCCACTAGAAATAATCACAGAACGCAGAAATCCCATGTCAATCAAAATTAATTTGACAAGATTAAACAGAAAGCACAAGGGCATAAGGACTATAGTTAAGACAACAATTAACAAATACAGGTTCTTGAGAAATCTAGAAGCCCAATAATCTGGCTTGCCACAGAGGCCCACAGGGCTCAGGACCTTGAGTGAGTGAGGCAGGAGATCATGGTATCAGGTCTTACTCCAGTGGGAATAGAGAGTGTATTAACTGGCTGCATGACAATCTGGTATAGAAACACCAATGCCTTTGAAAGGAAAATCCTAAAGAAGGTAGGATTCAGCCCAGCACATCACGGGTAAGACCCTCCCAACCATTCAGCACATCTACAGGAAACACTGTTATAGGAAAGCAACATCCATCATCTGAGATCCCCACCACCCAGGACGTGCTCTCTTCTCACTGCTGCCATCAGGTAGAAGGTACAAGAGCCTTAGGACTCGCACCACCGGGTTCAAGAACAGTTACTCTCCCTCAACCATCAGGCTCTTGAACAAAAGGCATAGCTATACTGATTTTCCCCATCATTGAGATGTTCCCCAACCAATGGTCTCACTTTAAGGACTCTTTATCTCTTTCTCTCAAGTTCTTGTTATTTATTGCAATTTATTTATATTTGCATTTGCACAGTTTGTTGTCTTCTGCACTCTGGTTGATCTTTCATTAATCCTGTTATAGTTACTATTCTATAGACTTGTTAAGTATGCCCACAAGAAAATGAATCTCTCGGTTGTATATGGTGACATATATGTAGTTTAATAACAAAATTTACTTTGAACTTTGAACCACCACCAGCTTTACAGGCAAAGTGATTGACCCTGTCAGATGTTTGGTCCACACATTCCTAGAGAGACAGGTTTATCTGCTATATTCAGTATTGAGTGACTATGTTGTAAAGTTATACCAGCAAGATTATAATGAGGTAGATTGTAGGGCCAAGAACCTTCGACAGGGAAAGGGAGGTATTGGTATTGGTTTAATATTGTTACACATACAGAGATACAGTGCTAAGCTTGTCCTGCATACTGTTCATACAGTTCAGATTACTACACAGTGCATTGCGGTAGAACAAGGTAAAACACTAACAGTGCAGGATAAAGTGTTACAGCTACAGGGAAAGCGCAACACAGATTAACGATAAGGTGCAAGATCATAACGAGATAGATTGTGAGGCCAAGAGTCCAGCTTATCATTCAAGTGGTCTGTTCAAGGGTCTGATGTGTCCCTATTTACCAAAATCCACTCCATTGAGTTTGAGATGCCGATTACAAGATCTGTCTCACCAACCAGCATTCTGGATGAAGTTACAGAGGAAAGAAGGAAAGCAGCTTGTGGGATTGGGTGGGAGGAGGGGTGGGGGAGGTGGGGGAAGTGGGGGGTACACAGAAGAACCTTGGTCAGTGACACATTCTCAATTACAGGCTATAATTACCCTCTTGGAAAGAACAGTAACGTCTGACTGGAATACACAGGTGGCAGATCAAAGTTCAAAGTTCAAAGTAAACGTATTATCAAAGTACGCCTATGTTACCACTTTCAGCACTGAGATTAATTTTCTTGGGCGCATACTTAACAAATCCATTACAGAATCAATGAAAGACCACACCAACTTGGGCATTTAACCAGTGTGCAACAGACAACAAATTGTGCAAATACAAAAAGAATGAAATAATAATAATAAATAAATAAGGAATAAATATTGAGAATGTGAGATGAAAAGTCCTTGAAAATGAGTTGATAGGTTGTGGGAACATTTCAATGATGGGGCAAGTAGTTACCCTCTCTTGTTCAAGAACCTGATGGTTGAGGGGTAATAACTGTTCCTGTACCTGGTTGTGTGAGTCCTGGGGCTCCTGTACCTTCTTCCTGATGGCAGCAATGAGAAGAGAGTGTGACCTAGCTTGTAAGGGTCCTTGATGAAGCTTTCCTGTGATAATGCAGCACGTAGATGTGCTCAAGCTTCCTTGCTGTGAAACTTCCTGTCCACTCCAGTCCAACCTGTTAGCATTGTTTGCATGGACACTGCCACAATTGTGCAGACTAACAATTATTGCCCCATTCTCACTGCCCATGAGAGGGTGGGAGAGGAGTGGTTGTAATGGTGAGTCATCTTCTCAAACCACTGGTGAAGGTGTGTCTAAGGTGGGGAGGAAGTTCTAGGATTTTGATCGGTGGTTGATGAAGGAGAAACAATATATTTCTAGTTGTCACATTTCTGCGTCTTGTGCGTGGGAGGGGGGAGAGGGGCTTTGGGGTTTTGATGTTTTCATCATTTATTCTTTTGGGTTTTTTCTGTGAACAGTACGAGTATCAGACTGTATACTGTACACATTCTCTGATATTAAGTTGAATCAAACTGAACCATTTAAAACTCTATGTGTCTCCTTGTGAGGCAGTATCTGGATCAGTCTCCCAATGGGAATTTGGTATGGAGAACATCCTCAATTCTCGTCTACAAACCATGATGCTGAAAGTTGAAAAGGGACCTAATTCCAGCTATTCAAAGCACAAAATAATTTTTTAACCAAGTATATATATGCCAATATATACAACCCTGAAGTTTTCTTGCAGGCATTCATAGTAAATACAAGAAACGGAATCAATCAAAGAAAATAAAATCAATGAAAGACATCCCCCAACAGGACAGACAAACAACTAGTGTGCAAACTACAGAAAAATGTAAAAACAAAAAGTAATTTTAAAAAAACAATAATGAATAACAATAAACAGGTAAGTAAATAAATAAATAAGCAATAAATATTGAAAACATGAGATGAAGATTTGGAATCCTTTTGCAGGATTCCCTAAAGGTTAATTTGCAGGTTGAGTCTGTGATGAGGAAGGCAGATACAATGTTAGCAGTCATTTCAGGAGGACGTGAATATTTCAGGTGTGGTAAAGTTGAGACTTTATAAAGCACTGGTGAAGCCTCACTTGGAGTTTTGTGAGCAATTTTGGGCCCATTATCTTAGACTGGATGTGCTGACATTGGAGAGGGTTCAAAAGCGGTTTATGCAAACGTTTATAGGACTAAAAACTTTAGAGTATGAGGAGCATTTGATGGCTTTTGGTCTGTACTCACTGGAATGGGGGATCTCATTGAAATCTATCGAATGTTGAATGGCCTCAATAGAGTGGACGTGGAGAAGAAGTTTCTTATGGCAGGAGAAGTCTAAGACCAGTGGACACAGCCTCAGAATAGAGAAACGACCATTT
This sequence comes from Mobula hypostoma, assembly GCF_963921235.1. Taxonomy (NCBI): domain Eukaryota; kingdom Metazoa; phylum Chordata; class Chondrichthyes; order Myliobatiformes; family Myliobatidae; genus Mobula; species Mobula hypostoma. The sequence continues at coordinate 10,855,093 of NC_086108.1, read as the reverse complement.
ACAATGGAGATGAAGAGGAAGTTCTTTAGTGGTAAATCTGTGGAATTTGTTGCCATAGGCAGCTGTGGAGGCCAGGTCATTGGGTACATTTAAGGTGAAGGCTGATAGCTTCTTGATTAGTCGGAGCATAAAGCATTGGGGAGATGGCAGGAGTCTGGTACTAAGAGGGAAATGTATCAGCTATGTTAAAATGGCAGAGCAGCCTCAATGGGCCAAATTGCCTAATTCTTCTCCTATATCTTAATGTCTTATAAGCTTAGGTGTCCTTGTAAGTGGGTCCCTAGATTATGGAAAAAAAATTCAGTGATGGCATGTGTGAAGTTGAGTGAAATTATCTCCTCTGGTTCAAGAGCCTGATGGTTGTGGCGTAATAACTGTTCCTGACCCTGGTGGTGTGGGACCTGAGGCTCATTGTGGTGAGTGAAGTTATCCCGACTGGTTCAGGAGCCTGATGGTTGTGGGGTAATAACTGTTCCTGAACCTGGTGGTGTGGGACCTGAGGCTCATTGTGGTGAGTGAAGTTATCCACACTGGTTCAGGAGCCTGATGGTTGTGGGGTAATAACTGTTCCTGAACCTGGTGGTGTGGGACCTGAGGCTCATTGTGGTGAGTGAAGTTATCCACACTGGTTCAGGAGCCTGATGGTTGTGGGGTAATAACTGTTCCTGAACCTGGTGGTGTGGGACCTGAGGCTCATTGTGGGGAGTGAAGTTATCCACACTGGTTCAGGAGCCTGATGGTTGTGGGGTAATAACTGTTTCTGAACCTGGTGGTGTGGGACCTGAGGCTCATTGTGCTGAGTGAAGTTATCCACACTGGTTCAGGAGCCTGATGGTTGTGGGGTAATAACTGTTCCTGAACCTGGTGGTGTGGGACCTGAGGCTCATTGTGGTGAGTGAAGTTATCCACACTGGTTCAGGAGCCTGATGGTTGTGGGGTAATAACTGTTCCTGAACCTGGTGGTGTGGGACCTGAGGCTCATTGTGGTGAGTGAAGTTATCCACACTGGTTCAGGAGCCTGATGGTTGTGGGGTAATAACTGTTCCTGAACCTGGTGGTGTGGGACCTGAGGCTCATTGTGGGGAGTGAAGTTATCCACACTGGTTCAGGAGCCTGATGGTTGTGGGGTAATAACTGTTTCTGAACCTGGTGGTGTGGGACCTGAGGCTCATTGTGGGGAGTGAAGTTATCCACACTGGTTCAGGAGCCTGATGGTTGTGGGGTAATAACTGTTTCTGAACCTGGTGGTGTGGGACCTGAGGCTCATTGTGGTGAATGAAGTTATCCACATTGGTTCAGGAGCCTGATGGTTGTGGGGTAATAACTGTTCCTGAACCTGGTGGTGTGGGACCTGAGGATCCTCTACCTCCTTCCTGATGGCAGCAGCAAGAAGAGAGCATAACTTGTGATAGATGCAGATCTCCTGCGACAGCACTCCGTGTAGATGTACTCAATGGCGGGGAGGGCTTTACTTGTGATAGACTGGGCTGCATCAATATTCTTTTGTCATTTTTTGTTCAAGGGAATTGGTGTTTCCATACCAGGCTGTGATGCAGCCGGAGCCTGGTTGCTAATGGACTTTGGCAGAGTTTGGCATTTAAAACACTCTGTCATTTCATCACTAAAAGCTCTGTTTTTCCCTAAGTATAGATTGAAGCTATCCTCTTCCAGTTGAAAAATTGAAACAAATTGTTTGTCACTAATTTCAGAATTCAACAGCATGATCGACCCCTCTCTTCCTGTGAAATCTATATAGTCAGCCCTTGTCTTTACATTGAATAATCTATTGACCAGTCATCAAGAAAGGACAATGTGTATTGATAAAGTACTCAGCTTCCACTCTGTCCACCCAGTGATTTTCTGTAAATTGGCTCAATGGAAAACATCGAAAAATCAACAAGAAAAAAGCACATTACTAATCCGATCTGAAGGGCAATAGGTGAGCACAGAATAATGTTCAGTCTAGTTTGAACAGATCATTTATTGCTCTTGTCTGTTGCCTGTCTGTGTTTCCGTGCAAGGTGTTAACCAGGGTCACATTGGGTATCCGTAACCAGCATTAAAATGTTAGTAAAGACTCATAAAACATAGAACAGAGGACATTACAGCCCAATACAGGCCCTTTGGCTCACAATGTAATGCCAACCTTGTAGCCTACTCTAGGTCAATCTAACCATTCCCTCCTGCCTCGCCCTCCATTTTTACATCATCCATGTGCCAATCTAGCTCATGCACTATGACTATCTACTTTCTACTATCTACAGATGCAGTTAGAAGATTCTAACTGGCAGCATCACCATCTGGTATGAGGGGTTGAGGGGAGGGCTACTGCACAGGACAGAAATGAGCTGCAGAGAGTGCTAACTGCAGTCAGCTCCACTAACCTCTATAGTATCCAGAATATCTGAAGAAGAAATGCCTGAGAAAAAGACAGCATCCCATCATTTGGGATGCCCATCATCCAGGACATGCCTTCTTTTCATTGCTACCATCAGGAAGGAGGTACACTGAAGGAACACATTCATCAATTCAGGAACAGCTTCTTCTCCTCTGCCAACTGATTTCTGAACGGACATTGAACCCATGAACACTACCTCACTACTTCTTTATTTCTATTTTTTTGCACGACTTAATTAACTATTTAATATATATACTTCCTGTAATTCTCATTTTTCTATCAATACATATTGCAATGTATTGCTGCCCCAAAGACCACAAATTTCACATCATAGGCCAGTGATATTGAGCCTGATTCTGATTCTGAATAGTTACTTAAATGTCCACGGTGTGTCTGTTTCTAGCACCATCCCTGGCAGACTGCTGACATACCCCACATTTGGAGTATAGTGTGCAGTTTTGGTCATCTACCTACAGGTAAGTTGTAAATAAGTTTGAAAGAGTACAGAGAAAATTCACAAGGATGCTGCTGGGTCCTGAGGACCTGAGTTATAAGGAAAGGTTGAATAGGTTGGGACTCTATTCCTTGGAACATAGAAGGTTGAGAGGAGATTTGATGGAGGTATACAAAATTGTGAGGGGTATAGATACGGTAAATGCAAGCAAGCTTTTTCCATGGAGGTTGGATGGGACTACAACTAGAGATCATGGGATAAGAGTGAAAGGTGAAAAGTTTAAGGGGCATGAGGGGAAACTTCACTCAGAGGGTGACGAGAGTATGGAATGAGCTGCCAGCATAGGTGATGCATGTGAGCTTGATTTCAAAGTTTACGAAGAGTTTTGGATAGGTACATGGATGGTAGGGGTATGGAGGGCTATGGTCCTGGTGCAGATCAAAGGGAGAAGGCAGATTAAATGGTTTTGGCATGGACCAGATGGTCTGAAGGGCTTCTTTCTGTGCTGTACTTAGACTCTATGACTCTGATATTATAAGATAATTCTGTCAATATAATCATAAGCCCTGCTGTATAGTGTGAAGAGATTTGTGACTGTAGGGAGAGCTCAGGCCCAGATCTGTGTGCAGTGCTCTTCAAGGCAGAAACACCACAGACTTTTCTATCTTTAATATCTCTATTTTTCCCTTTCAGGGTTCTTTTGAAGACTCTGACCTGGAGTTACATGCTGACGTCAGTTCTTTGCAGGAACGGGAGCAGCTTTTGGGCTTTCACGACTGGTCGTTACTCAATATGCCAAGGATGTGGCTGAAGAGATTAGCTCCCCTTCGGAGTTCTGGGATCCCGTGGTTCTGGGGATGAGTGGACCAAAGGTCAGCATACCAGCAGGAAATCTGTGTGTCGTGGGAGACAGAACACCTCTGGCTGTGTGTCCAGAGACCCGAGATCTTTGGGGACAGAGCTCGGAAAAAGCGAAGGAACGGACTTTTAACATCATAAGTCAGCGAATTGTTTGTTATGTCTCCCCTCTCGCTGTGAAACGAGACATCTCTTTCTTCCTTATTAGGATTTACTATTATAAAGAGCCTGTGGTGTGTCGAATACTGGGTGAACGAGTAGTCTTTGGGGTACTGCAAGTCCATGTCTTTGCTGTTGCTTTGCTGCACACTTGAGTGCTCGGTGGTGGGTGCCGAAGATTTTTTTGCTGCTGGGAGAGGGCGGATTGTTGCTTTGCTGCTGCTTACGCATGGGAGGGGGGAGCTGGGGGGTCAATGGGTTCTAACATTTAACTGTCATTCATTCTTTGGAGGCACTCCTCTGTTTTCGTGGATGGTTGCAAAGAAAAAACATTTCAGGATGTATATTGTATACATTTCTCTGACATTAAATGTACCTTTGAAACCTTTGAAATCTCTGAAACCAAAACACATCCAGACAAAGGTGTTTTTATTTTATGAGACATCTTCGCTCCCCAATGAGCATTATAAAATTCAAAGATTCAAAGTACATTTATTATCGAAGTATGTATGCAGTACACAACCCTGAGATTCGTCTTTCCATAGAAACACCATGGAACCCATTCAAAACATCAACCCCCCACCCCCAGCCGCAAAAAAAAAAACAAATTGTGCAAATGACAATAAAAACAACGAGAGAAAAACACAGAATATGAAATGTGAAGTCAAAAAGAGTTCAGGTGCATTCAGTGTTCACTATCTGTGAGCCGCCCCGATTCGAAATCACTCAGAATAGTAAAAAAATGAGAAACCAGAAACACATCATAATGTGAACTGCAGAGACCCCCCACACACCACGTCAATTACACCTTACCCAAGACAGATGGACTTCGGCACCATCCCCCAACAGCATGGGTGGGGGGGCTGCGGGCGGAGAGAGAGTGAGAGAGAGAGAGAGAGAGAGAGAGAGAGAGAGGGAGTGTGAGAGAGAGAGAGAGAGAGAGTGAGAGAGAGAGAGAGAGAGAGGGAGAGAGAGAGAGAGAGAGAGAGTGAGGGAGAGAGAGGGAGAGAGTGTGAGAGAGAGAGAGGAGAGAGGGAGAGAGAGAGAGTGAGAGAGAGAGAGAGAACAAGAGAGTGAGAGAGAGAGAGAGAGGGAGAGAGTGAGAGAGAGAGAGAGAGAGAAGGAGAGAGAGAGAGAGAGAGGGAGAGAACGAGAGAGAGAGAGAGAGAGAGAGAGAGGAGAGAGGGAGAGAGGGAGGGAGACTATTCGAGTGCAGGAACCTTCCTCTGGGAGCAGAGAGACCGTCACATGCAGACAACTTTCTTCTGGAACATGGAAGAGTCCAGCACAGGCTAAGGCCCTTTGATCTATGATGTTGTGCCAAATCAATTACACTAGCAATTAAACACTTGACTAGGCTAATCCCTTCTACCTACACAACATCCATATCCCTCCAGTCCCTGCACCTTCACATGCCTGCCTAAGAGTTTCTTAAACATCTCCATCATATCTGCCTCGGTGGGAGGAGAGAGAGCAGCGCGCCTGCGTGTGAGCAGCCCTCCGGTGAAAAATGATATGGTATCTGTTAAATAGGAGCCGTGGACAATTCTAATTTGATGGAGAATGAACGTGAAAGCACAGAGGAACAGCTAGAGAAATTTCTGAAACGCTCGTTACTGTGTGGTCGGGAATCTTCCGGAGGGAAGGCCTCAAAATCCCCGGCTTTGCCTGCTGTTGGCGACCGAGATTGAGGTCAAATCGATCGGACAGAGATGGCGCTCAGTACTCGGTGTCGGAGGGCTGATCAGAGGCTCGAAGTTTTCGGATGACTCAGAGTCGGACTGTGGTCGGCATATCGGGGAGAGTTTTCTTCCTTCTCCCGTCTGCGTGAGATGTGGGACATTTGAGAAACTTTGAACTTTTACTGTGCTCATGGACTTCTTCATCAAGTATTGGTATTGTTGCATTGTTGTAACTATGTGTTATAATTATGTGGTTTTGTCAGTTTTTTCAGTCTTGGTCTGTCCTGCGTTTTTGTGATATCACACCGGAGGAAATATTGTATCATTTCTTAATAAATGCATTACTAAATGACAATAAAAGAGGACTGTGTGTCTTCATAATCTAATCCATCACCACCCCAGGCAGCACGTTACAGGCACCCATCATTCTCTGTGCAACAAAACTTGCCCCTTGAACTTAGCCCTTCTCATATATACAAGCCCTGGAAAAACAGTACTGGCTTTTTACATTATCCATACTGGAATTCAGAAGATGCGTAACTCGGGTGATATTCCAGACCACAACGCACCAAGTTTCCTGAACAGCCGATCAGCGATGAGATTCCCTCCGCACATCACAACTGAGTTTCTGAAATAACCTCCCATCAGCTGGTTGAAAAGTACTGTGTATAACGGCCAAGCATTCGGAGGACACAACACAATCAGCAGCACACTGAAATGCCCCCTCACATGGTGACGAAATGCTCACAAGTGAATAGCCAAGATTGGAGAACAACTCAACCCAACTTTTATCTATGCTTTCTGTAAGTTATCAACTTCTATCAGCTCTCCTTTCATACTCTGCCACTCCAGAGAAAATAATACATTTTTCCAACCTCTCATGATAGCACGTGCCCTCTAAACCAGGCAGCATCCTGGCAAACTCCTCTGCACTCTTTTCAAAGCCTCCACATTCTTTCTGTAATGGAGTGTCCAGAACTGTATATAGTTCGGCCTAACCAGAGTTTATGAAGCTGCAATATGGCTTCCTTACAAACTTCCACAGATGGACCATGGAGAGCATTCTAACTGGCTGCATCACCATCTGGGAGGTGGGGGGAGGCTACTGTACGGGATTGAAGTAAGCTGCAGAGAGTTGTAAACTCAGTCAGCTCCATCATAGGCACTAACCTCCAGGATTCAGGACAACTTCAATGAGTGGGGCCTCAAAAAGGCAGCATCCATCATTAAGGACCCCCACCACCCAGGTCATGCCTTGTTCTCATTGCTACCATCAGGGAGGAGGTACGGGAGCCTGAAGACGTACACTCAGTGATTTGGGAACAGCTTTCACCCCTCTAACATCCAATTTCTGAATAGACACTGAACCCATGAAAATACATCACTACTTTTCTTTTCTATTTTTGCACTACTTACTTAATTTCACTATTTAATATATATATTTAAAAAATCTGAATTCAAAAGGAGTCCTGCAGAAGGGTCTTGGCCCAAAACCCGGACACTGTTTATTCCTCTCCATAGATGCTGCCTGACCTGCTGGGTTCCTCCAGCATTTTGTGTGTGTTGCTCTGGATTACCAGCATCTGCAGAATCTCTTGTGTTTATTCGAAAAGAATTGCATTTATTGTTTGAGGCAACGAGTACAAGACTCGGGATCAGATTCAGGTATATGTGGTGAAATTAGTTGTCCTTGGGGAAGCAATGTATTGCGATACATAAAAGTAGAGAAATTCCGGTGTCTAACCTCTTGTTTCTGTCTCTGCATGAGGAGGAAGCCATTCCTCAGCTCCAGGGCTGAGTCATTGCCAGTGCTCACCGTGACAGAGTCTGCTGTTTTTCCACAGTTGAGTCCACGCCTGCGAACACGCACTATGACGGGGAGAACTTCTTGCTCCTTGAAAAGGTCACATGCTGTAGATGTTTGTAGGGAAGGATGACCGCAGTGTTTTCCACAATGGTCATGCACGTTCCATTGTGAGTGTGTGTGGCATCTGTTAGTCTCGTGAGACCATGGACCTGCGCCCTCTGTAGGGCGCAGGCCTGGGCAAGGTTGTATGGAAGACCGGCAGTTGCCCATGCTGCAGGTCTCCCCCTCTCCACGACACCGACGTTGTCCAATGGAAGGGCAAAGGCGGGTACAGCTTGGCACCAATGTCATCGCAGGAGTTGCCAGAACGAGGTTGAAGGTAACGTCGGACTTCCTTAGGGACTCCAGCTCCGGATTTGTCCTCAGGGTTTACTCCCGAATCCTTTTCCATGAGTGGGTATGGCCGTAAGGCAGCGGAGATTTGAAATCAGAGTTTTCCCGCTCTTAGATGGACTGCCTTCCCAGACTGACGAGCTCCATCTACCCAAAGCACTGGTTTTAAGGCGCCAGGACCCGCCTTTGCCCCTGCTCCTGTCAGTAGAAACAGTTCCACCGGGCTTAGAGGCTAAGCCGCACGAGAAGGCCAGGAGTTGGACTTGGTTGTCAGAAGCTATTTGAGGCTCATGCCATGAGGAGAACTTTTAGGTAGTGGGAGCTTGTCCCCACTACCACTCCTCGGCTTGACAACCTTGGAAGTAGCCTGGGTAGAATATGGAATAAATTTAATTAACCCATTTGAGCACTCTGCTTCCTTGCACCTTCCCTCTGTTGAGAACAAAGCCACAGGGACAGACACGTTGGCCTGATGCCAGGGTTAGAAAAAAAATGGATCTTGAGTGCCAGCACAAATGATTTGTTGAATGTATGAAGGTGTAAATGGTGTCAGGGTATCCCATCTTACATTAATGCACGGAGTCGGGGCTGCAAGACATGTGTAGGCTGGAGTATGGGAGATCTTTCTGGATAACACCTGGAACCTTGGTGGCACACGTCTATCTGAGGGAAACAACAGGAATTCTGCAGATGCTGGAAATTCAAGCAGCACACATAAAAGTTGCTGGTGAACACAGCAGGCCAGGCAGCATCTCTAGGAAGAGGTGCAGTCGACGTTTCAGGCCGAGACCCTTCGTCAGGACTAACTGAAGGAAGAGTGAGTAAGGGATTTGAAAGTTGGAGGGGGAGGGGGAGATCCAAAATGATAGGAGAAGACAGGAGGGGGAGGGATGGAGCCAAGAGCTGGACAGGTGATAGGCAAAAGGGGAAAGGGGATACGAGAGGATCATGGGACAGAAGGTCCGGGAAGAAAGACAAGGGGGGGGGACCCAGAGGATGGGCAAGGGGTATATTCAGAGGGACAGAGAGAGAGGTGGGGCATTAGCGGAAGTTAGAGAAGTCGATGTTCATGCCATCAGGTTGAAGGCTACCCAGACGGAATATAAGGTGTTGTTCCTCCAACCTGAGTGGGGGGAGTCAGAATACTCTTCACAGCAAACAATAGTTTGGGATCTGGACGTGGGCTTGGGTTTGCATTTGGGTGTTTGTGTTCCAAACTGGACGCTTTGCTTCCTACAAGCAATGATTAATTATTAATCGTGTTTTGAAAAAGCAGGGAACTTCTGGCTGATGCCAGTAAATGCCTAGCACGTGTCGACAAATTCATTTTGTCTACATCAGTAGCAGTGTTTTAAAAATGTCAAAAATGCCCTAACCGCACATATTTCAATGTCACCAGTTTAATCAAATTCATTAATTTTGAGTAAAAACACCTTCTCAACATGAACTAAATCACTTCTACAGAGTAATCTAAGCCGCAGACGCACTGAGTGAGTATCGTTGCCTCAGGCAACGGTGATTCCTGAACGGAAAAATCCACTTCCTGGCGTTGGTCCATGACGTGCTTTTGGTTGGGGCATAATGGCGCTGGTGTCTGTCTTGTGAAAACCAACCTCACCTGTACACTCTTCACTGGGATCTGCCTCGTGACATCCCCTCACCTGTACACTCTTCACTGGGATCTGCCTCGTGACATCCCCTCACCTGTACACTCTTCACTGGTGTCTACCTTGTGACATCTGCTCACCTATACACTCTTCACTGGGATCTGCCTCGTGACATCCCCTCACCTGTACACTCTTCACTGGTGTCTACCTTGTGACATCTGCTCACCTGTACACTCTTCACTGGTGTCTACCTTGTGACATCCCCTCACCTGTACACTCTTCACTGGTGACTACCTTGTGACATCTGCTCACCTATACACTCTTCACTGGGATCTGCCTCGTGACATCCCCTCACCTGTACACTCTTAGCTGGGGTACAGTAGTGTAGTGGTGAGCACAACTCTTTACACTACAGGCGACTCGGGTTCAGTTCCTGCTGCGGCCTTTAAAGAGTTTGTACGTCCCCCCGGAAACAACGTGGGTTTGCTCCGGGTGCTCCGGTTTCTTCCCACAATCCACGGATGTACCGGTTAGTAGGTTAATTGGTCATTGTGAATTATCCGGTGGTTTAGGCTAGGGTTAACTCGGTGCGTTGCTGGTGGGCGTGGCTCTGAGCACTGGGAGGGCCTGTTCCACGCTCTATCTTAATAAACAAACAAATGAAATAATTTCCAAGTTTTCCACCATCTGGATAACCACAAAATTGTTGAAGTACATAATCTTTTAATGTCTCTTTGATTTTTCCCTGGTGATAATACTAACGGTGGCTAACATTTAGATTCTGGGAGTATATCTGTTCAGGCTTCATTGCTGGAGTCACATGTTTCAGCTGGGCCTAGGGACTCTTCATCTTCACTCGCTCATACACCACTTTATATTTTATTGCTTTTAATTTGCATTTCATTAACCTCACACCCAGCCCAGCTTTTTCTCACCTTGAAGCTGACTAAGACTGCGACATCAGTTGCTTTGCTAGGATTTTGTTGAAGGAGCCTGGATGAAGGAGGGTTTGGGATGGGTGCCCCTGGTAACAGTACAGTGCCGTACAGGTCCGTGCAATGATTTACTTTGGACGATGTGCAGGTCAGGTAGATGACGATTGGGTCAAGTAGTTCTCCAATCTTGGCAATTTACTTGCAAATGTTTTGTCCCCATAAGGAGAGACACCGCCAGGGGGCTGTCGATTGTGGAGTGTTCTCCCAATGCTTGGCCTTTATATACGTATCAATCAGCTGATTGGTCATCATCACAGAAACCCACGTGTTGTAGGGAAGAAATCTCATCGCTGGTTGGCTGTGTGGCAAACTTTGTGCGCTGTGGTCTGGAATTTTGCCCACATCGGCTCGGGGTGGTGGAGCAACACCTTATACTCCATCTAGGTGATGGGGTGGGGGCTCATGCTTTTGCTGAGGTGGGCGGGGGGAGGGGGAGGGAAAGAGTTGATGCTTTGCTACTGATTGTGCATGGGGAGGGGGAGTGGGTCTTTGGAGTTTTAATGTTTTCCTGACATTCATTCTTTGGGGGTTCTTTTTCTGTTTTGTGGATGTCTGTGGAGAGTCAGAATTTCAGGTTGTGTACTATATACATTCTCTGTTATTAAATGGAACCATTCAACCATTCAGCTTCCTCTTCCCCCCTGACTTTGGTCGCTGGCTGGTCCTGCACCATCTCTAGGCCTCTTCTCCACCCTCCTGAGTTTATGGGGTCTAGAGGATAATTGAACTGGAACCCTTGAGATGGCAAAGGATCAGCTGATACAGAGAAACATTCCCCCCGGTAGTGGGGTCCAAAGTAAGATGGAAAATGCAGAAATTTAGGCACTAGTTCATTAGATATAGAAGTAGAATCAGGCCATTCAGCCCATCAAGCCATTCCGTCATGGCTAATTTATTATCCCGCTCAACGCCATTTTTCAGCCTTCTTTCCATAACCTTTGATGACCTTACTAATCAAAAACTTATCAGCCTCTGCTTTAAATATACATAACCAGACATCCCACCCTGCAAAAACTCATTTCAGGGAGGTAGCACCACCACCACCGCCCCCCGCAACACCATATCCGACCCCCCCCAACCCCCGGTCGACCTCCAAAGGTGTATGTGTACAGGACATTTGATTATGAAAGAACACAACAATTTATTTGATCACATATTGAAACTACTTACACACACACACACACACACACACACACACACATATATATACTCCTTGTTGAGTATTTTGTTGGCAGTCTCAATGCTAACAGCTAAATGCTAATGCAAATAGCTTTTCTATTTCTTTTGCAAACTTTCCTTGCACTGTGATGTGGCTTGCTTGGCAGATTTGAGCATTTTGCCGGAAGTCTCAACCTCATAGCAGTCTGTGTCAATGAATTTGTTAATTTTGCAAGACACCAGATTCACAAGATTCACAATTATATTATATTATATTATCATGGAGTCATTTTTTTATTCTATTACAACTTTAAGCAAGTCTACAGGGAGTTTTGCCTCATCACGTAGGACATCAATGGAATAGCTCAATAGAAAAGTCACTGTTACAAACAGTGCAGCGAGCAACACTGTCATTATTTTTGACCCCTATTAGGCAGGGGTACACTTTAGTGTAGTCTGGGGTGAAGTACGTTTTATATTTTCTTTTTTTGGAACACTCTGCCATGGACACTAAACTGAACTGGTGGACAATGAAAGAGAGAGAGAGGTCGACTGCAAAGCCCACCCACAGAGAAAACTGTTAGGTCTACTTAGCACACAGAGAGACCAATCAGGATCTCTCTCTGTCACTCTCTCGCTACGTCTGTCACTCACTTTTTCTCTCTCTCTCCCCGCCCCCCCATTCGCTCGCTCTCAAAAAATCGATTTCCGAGATATTGTATATAATTTGCGGGCGTCAGGGAGCCACTATCAATATGCGGGAGACTCCCGGAACTTCTGGGAGAGGTGGGATGTCTGCATAAAGATTTGGCCTTCACAACTGTCCGTGGAAACAAATTCCACAGACTCACCAGCGTCGGGCTGAAGAAATTCTTTCCCCTGAATGGATGTTACTCTATTCTGAGGCTGTGCCCTCTGGTCCTAGACTCGCTCACTACAGGAAACATCCTCCCCACATCCACTCTAACAAAGACTTTCAACGGTGGATATCTGTGCTCCTTTAAAAAGGGAGAAGATTCCAAAAACAGAGCCTGAGGCCATCCTTTAACAGGTAATGAAGTAAAAAAACAAAGGAAGCCAGGTAGACCTGAGGCATAAAACTAACTGGGTTCTAATTCAATATTAAAAGAGCCTTAGGCACAGATTGCCCTCACTCTTTTCCTTTGATTCCAGAGTGGCCAACTAACTTCACCTTGTTCCTATAGCTTCATCAGTTTCCTTTAGTGTTTCTAGAGAGGCAAAATGGACTCATTCTCTTCCTTTAGCGATTCTAGAGGGCAAAATAGCCCAATCATGTTCTTTTAGTGACTATAGAGGGGCTGAATGGCTTCACCCTTTCCCTTAAATTATTCTAGAGAGGTTGAGTGACCTCATCTTGTTCCTGTAGAGATTCTAGATTGGCCAAATAACCTCATGCGGTTCTTTTAGTGATTCTAGAGGGGCTGAATAGCCTTATCTTGTTCTTACTGATTCTAGAGGGGATGAATGGCAACATCCTGTTCCTTTAGCGATTCTAGAGGGGCTGAATAGCCTCATCTAGTTTCTTTAATGAGTCTAGAGGGGTCGAATGTCTGCATCCTGTTCATTTAGTGTTTATACAGGGGCTGAATGGCCCTATTCCATTCCGTTAATGATTCTAGAGGAGCTGAATGACCTTATACCATTCCATTAGTGATTGTCGAGGGAGTGAATGGCCTTATTCCATTCCATTAATGATTCTAGAGGGGAGGAATGCCCTCATCCTGTTCTTTTAGTGATTCTAGAGAGGCCAAATGATCTCATCCTGTACCTTTATTGGTTCTAGTGGGGCTGAATGGCCTCACTGTCCTCTTAATGACTCTAGCAGGGCTGGACTACCGCATCCTGTTCAACAGAGTGGCCTCATTAGTCCTCCAGTGGTTCCATCTCTCAGGAGAGACAATGCATTCATTTTTTGCACTAACAGCGACTAAGCTCCGTCCAAAAAGCAAGCTGATGAACGTAAGGAGACAGAAATTAGACCTGTCAGCACTCCAAGGTTTAATTTCATTGTACATTTCAGTCGGAAAGGAACATTCAATTAATGATTGCTTGGATGACCGTGTTTGTGGATTAGTAATGAACAGAACATCAGCGGAAGGCTCCCCATTACTGAAGCCAGAGTGAAAACAGGCAGGGCAATTCATTAAAGTCAACATCTTTTACATAATTTATGGTTTAAAATTTACAGAAACAAAAGTTTCTCTTGACCCTTGAGGAGAACGCTACCATCTCCCTGCTGTGCCGCACTAGAATTTCATACAGGAAAATTCATTAAGAATCAATGCATTATGCATCAACAGAATCGGCTGTAACTGTTGCTGCAACTGCCAATCTCCAAACAATAGGAGAGTGCTCGTCCACTCCTGCCACCTGTACTTAACTCTGAGCATCTCATTTCACTGGCTCGGTGTCTTTGTTCAGAGTTGAATACCTAAATCAGAATATGGTTTAATATCACCCACATATGTCATGAAAGTTGTTGTTTTTGCTGCAGTAGTGCAATGCAATATATAATAATAGAAAAAAAACTGTGAGTTATAGGAAATATATATTTTATTTTATTGAGATCCAGCACGGAACAGGCCATTCTGGCCCTTTGAGCCGGGCTGCCCCGCAAACCCCGATTAAACCCTAGTCTAATCATGGGACAATTTACAATGGGACTGTGGGATGAAACCGGATCACCCGGAGGAAACCCACACAGTCACGGAGAGAACATACAACCTCCTTACGGGCAGCGGCGGGAATTGAACCTGGGTCGCCTGCACTGTGAAGCGTCATGCTGACCACTACGCTACCGCGTCACCCAATGGTGTATATATTATATGGATATTGAACTCACCAACACTACCTCACTTCTTTACACTATTTTAATTTAGATATAATAGTTGAATTAAGTAAGTAGTGTAAAATTAGTGAAGTAGTATTCATGGGTTCAATGTCCACTTAGCAATCGGATAGCAGAGGGGAAGAAGCTGTTTCCTGATTCATTGAGTGCGTGTCTTCAGGCTTCTGTATCTCCTTCTGGTTGGTAGCAATGAGAAGAGACATGTTCTGGGTGTCGGGGGTCCTTAATGATGGATGCTGCCTTTTTGAGGCATCGCTCCTTGAAGATGTCCTGGATACCACAGAGGCTAGTGCCCATGATGGAGCTGCTTGAGTTTACAACTTTCTGCAGCTTTTTCCAATCCTGCGCAGTGGCCACCCGTACCGGACGGTGACGCAACCAACTAGAATGCTCTCACAGTACATCTGTAGAAATGTGCAAGTGTCTTTGGTGAAATACCAAATCTCTACAAACTTCTGGTGAAACGTACCTGCTGTTGTGCCTTCTTCGTAGCTGCATCAATATGCTGGCTCCAGGATAGATCTTCAGAGATGGTGGCACCCAGGAACTTGAATCTGCTCACTCGTTCCACTTCTAATGCCTCGATGAGGACTGGTGTGTGTTCCCACATCTTACCCTTCCTAGGTCCACAATCAGTTCTTCCGTCTTACTGGGATTGAGTGCATGGTTGTAGCTGCATACCACTCAACCAGCTGATCTACCTTGCTCCTGCATGCCTCCTCACCACCATCTGCAATTCTGCCAGCAAATTTACAGATGGCATTTGAGCTGTGCCTAGCCACATAGTCATGGGTTTAGAGGGAGTAGAGCAGTGGGCTAAGCACACACCCCTGAGGTGTGTCAGTGTTGATTATCAGCGAGGCGGAGATGTTATTTCTGATCCGCGCAGACCGCGGTCTCCCGGCGAGGAAATGGAATTCAAATTCAGACACAAAGGAGCCGCTCATTTCTCACAGCAGAGCCACTGGCACCAGCCCACATCAAGGACATGTATACAGAAAGGTGCCGGAATAAGGTCACTAAATCATCCCACCCACCCTGCTCGCGGACTGTTTGCCCTAATCAGGGAGGAGGCTATGTGGCATCCATGCCAGGACCACCAGGTTCAAAAACAGTAAGGCTGAGCTACACCTCCACTCACTAACCACCCATCCACACCCCCAACCACCACGACTTAATCACTTCCTGTCAGAGTCACTTTACGTGCAGACACTCCTGTGCCTAGCCTCATTTTATGGACAGGCAAACTGTCATGTATGGAAGCACTCTTACGTACTTATTGCGTGTTTTCTCTGTGCTCGATCGGATCCAGAGTTACAGTTATTTCATTCTCCTTTACGCTTGCGTTGTAAATTGCATTAAACAATCTTGAATCCTGAGCTGAGGAACAGATGAGACATGAGGTGAATACTTACTAACACAAAAATCAAACTAAAAAGAGGAAATGCAGGAAAACTCAGCAGCAGCTCGAGTGAATTTCTTAAGTGACCATTGCGACCTAGAAATGAATATTATTGTATCTTGTATCTGAATGGAACAACAGGACAACATGGCAAACACACGGCATTAGAACACGGTCACTCATTCAACACACTCATTAATGCAAATATCTAGTTAGCCAATCATGTGGCAGCAACTCGATGCATAAAAGCATGCAGACATGGTCATTTGTTGCTTAGACCAAACATCAGAATGGGGAAGAAGTGTGATATCAGTGACTTTGACTGTTGAACAATTGTTGGTGCCAGACAGGGTGGTTTGAGTATCTCTAAACTGATGATCTCCTGGAATTTTCACACATGAATGTCTTTGGAGTTTACAGAGAGTGGTGTGAAAAACAAGAAAAAAACATCCAGTGAGCAGCAGCTCTGTGGGTGAAAACCTTGTTAATGAGAGAGGTCAGAGGAGAATGGCCAGACTGGTTCAAGCTAACAGGAAGGTGACAGTAACTCAAATAACCACGTGTTACAACAGTGGCGTGCAGAAGCATTTCTGAAGGCACAACACTTTGAATTTTAAAGTGGATGAACTACAGGAACAGGCCACTTTGTTAGGTGAAGGCCCACTGAGTGCAGAACACTACAGCACAGTTCAGGCCCTTCAGCCCACAATGTCGTGCCAACCTTTTAACCTACTAACCCTTCCTTCCTACATAGCCCTCTAGTTTATTATCACCCATGTACCTACCTATGAGTTTCTTAAATGTCCCTAATGTTTCTGCCTCTACCAACCCCCTGGCAGGATGTTAAAAACTTACTTCTGATATCCCTCTTATACTTTCCTCCAAAGTTCAAAGTAAATTTCATTTACTTGTGGGCATACTCAATAGATTAATGAAAGACCGGCCAACTAGGTCGTTCAACCAGAGTGCAAAAGACAACAAACTGTGCAAATACGAAAAGAAGAAATAAGAAATAAATAAGCAATAATTATTGAGAACATGAGATGAAGAGTCCCTGAAAGTGAGTCTATAGGTGAGATGTTCCCATAGGATGTGGGATCATCTCAATGATGGGGCAAGTGAAGTTGAATGAAGTTACACACATCAAAGTTGCTGGTGAACGCAGCAGGCCAGGCAGCATCTCTAGGAAGAGGTACAGTCAACGTTTCAGGCCGAGACCCTTTGTCAGGCCTAACTGAAAGAAGAGCTAGTAAGAGATTTGAAAGTGGGAGCTTTTTAGTTTAAATCCTCCTGAACAACAGTAGCAAACGCTCCCCCTAGGACATTGGTTCCAGTCCGGCCCTCCCACTTTCAAATCCCTTACTCACTCTTCTTTCAGTTAGTCCTGACGAAGGGTCTCGGCCTGAAACATCGACTGTACCTCTTCCTAGAGATGCTGCCTGGCCTGCTGCGTTCACCAGCAACTTTTATGTGTATTGCTTGAAATTCTAGCATCTGCAGAATTCCTCATGTTTGAATGAAGTTATCCGCTTTGGTACAAAAGCCTGATGGCTGAGGGGTAATAACTGTTCCTGAACCTGGTGGTGTAAGTCCTGAGGCTTCTGTACCTTCTTCCTTAATTCCAATCACCTAAATGATGCCCCTTGGAATCAGTCAATGGAAAAGCTCAGTACTCACCTTCCTGACAAGCTTTTCAGCAGTGGAACACATTCCCAGAATTCATGAACTCAGGACTTCCTTCTAGGAAACATCTCTGCTTACCCCATAAAGGTGTTCCACAAAAATCTTAAATCCTACTTGTTCCTATCCTGTAACGGTGGTGTCTATCCTGACAGATTGGTATTGGTGTTGGTTTATATTGTCACATGTAGACAATATAAGACAACATAAGATATAGGAGCAGAAGTAGTCCATTTGGCCCATCAAGTATCTGCTTCCATTTCATCATGACTGATTGATCCATTTCCCTCTCAGCCCCAATCTCCTGCCTTCTCCCTGCAGTCATTCATGCCCCGACTAATCAAGAATCTATTAACCTCTGCCTCAAACATATCCAATCACTTGGCCTCTATATATGACTGTGGCAATGAATTCCACAGATTCTCTATGCTCTGGCTGAAGAAAATCCATTTCTTTTCTAAATGGACGCCCCTCTGTTCTGAGGCTGTGACCTCTGGGCTTAGACTGCCCCCACCATGGGAAACGTCCTCTCCACATCCACTCTGTCGAGTTTTCAACATTTTAGAAATTTCAATGAGATTCCTCCTCAATTTTTCAGAACTCCAGTGAGCAGAGACCCAGAGCCATCAAATGCTGATCATATGATAAACCTTTCAATTCTGGAATCATTTTCGTGAATGATTACTGAGGTACAGTACAGTGAAAAGCTTGTCAGCACATTGTTCACACAGATCAGATCATTACACAATGCATTGAGGTAGAACAAGGTAAAACAATAACAGAATGTAGAGTAAAGTGTAACAGCATCAGAAGAAGTGCAGTGCAGATAGACATGCTGTAAGGTGCACAGCTACAACGGGGCACATTGTAAGGTCAAGAGTCCAGCTTATCCTTCTACAGAACCATTCAATGCGGTAGAAGCTGCCCTCCAGTCTGGTGGCATGTGCTTTCACAAGGGAGAGGTGGGTTTCCCTGCTTTCTCTGACCAAACCCAAGCACTTTACATCTGCAGCCACCTCTATCTTTTCCCAGGGCCAAAATGTCTAACAGCATGCGGAGTACGTACGTTTAAGGTTAGAGAGGGAAGCTCAAAGGGAATAATTTACACAAAGTGGTGGGTGTCTGGAAAGTACGGCCAGGTGTGGCTGCGGACACAAATCTAATAGAGATGTTGAAGAAACTCTTGATAAACACTTGGATATGCAGGGAATGGAGGGATATGCACATTGCATAAGAAAGATGAGTTTGGTAAGGTGTTTAAATAGATCAGCACAACATTATGAGCAGGTTCAGGGCATTGGGTGAGCCATGTCCTATTGAATAGCAGAACAGGCTCTGGTGAAACACGTACAAAAGGCTGAAGAAACTCAGCAGGCCAGGCAGAATCTATGGAAAAGAATAAGTCGACGTATCAGGCCAAGACACTTCAGGTGGATTCAGGATCTGGGGGTTGGGTAAGCCATCGTCCTCTTGCATGGTGGAACAGACTCAGGGGACTGTGTGAACATTTGATACCTCTGGGCTCGTATTCACTGGACTATGGAATAATGAGTGGGGCTTTAAATAAAACCTATCAAACACTGACAGACAGAGTGGATTTGGATTTTATGTTTCCATTTGTGGGATAATCTAGGACCAGAGGGCACACCCTCGGAATAGAAGGACATGCCCTTAGAACAGATATTAGGATGAATTTCTTTATCCAGAGGATGGTGAATCTGTGGAATTCATCGCCACAGGTGCCGTGGAGGGCAAGTCATTGGGTATATTTAAGGCAGAGGCTGATAGGTCCAGGCATGCCAGGAGCCACACTCACGTACCCATCTACATCAACGGAGCTGTAGTGAAGTGTGTAACAAGCTTCAAATTCTTTGGTGTCCACATTTCCGAGGATCTCACCTGGTCTCTGAACTCCTCCATCCTGATCAAAAAGGCACAACAGCGTCTTTATTTCCTGCGGAGCATCAAGAAAGCTCACCTCTGTCCCAGGATACCGCTGTACCATTGAGAGCATACTCACCAACTGCATCTCAGTGTGGTAGGGCAGTTGTCCCGTATTGGACCGCAAAGCACTCCAGCGTGTGGTGAAAACTGCCCAGTGGATTATCGGCACCCAATTGCCCACCATTGAGAACATCTACCATAAACGCTGCCTGGGCAGGGTGAAAAGCATTATCAACGATGCATCTCACCCTAACCATGGACTTTTTACTCTCCTCCCATTCGGTAGGCGCTACAGGAGCCTCCGCTCCCGCACCAGCAGGCACAGGAAGAGCTTCTTCCCTGAGGCTGTGACCCTGCTGAACCTCACATCACAGTGCTAAGCAGTATTGCACCCGTATTGTACTGTCTCAGTACTTTTATATTTGTGTGCTGTAGCACTTTTTATTCGCAGTTATTTTGTAAATAACACTATTCTTTGCATTTCTGGTCAGATGCTAACTGCATTTCATTGGCTTTGTATCTGTACTCAGCACAATGACAATAAAGTTGAATCTAATCTAATTTAATCTAATTATTCATGGTGTCAAAGGTTACAGGGAGAAGGCTGGAGAATGGGGTTTGAGATGGATATTAAATCAGCCATGATGGAATGAAGGAGCAGACACAATGGGCTAAATGGCCGAATTCTGCTCCTATGTCTAATGGTTTAGGCCATGGTACTATTGAATGGCAGAGCAGGGTCAAAGGACTAGGTAACCTTCTCCTGGACCTAATTCATTTGCCACTCATGGAGCAGAATGTCCTCCCCAAAGGCCTCAACTCACATCATGCAGCATTAAAATTCTATCACCGCTCTGTCACCAATCTGCCAAGACCACCAACACTTTCTGCCTCCTGAAGTTTCACTCCTCATGAGAAGTGTCCTGTCAGCTTTCGTACATGCAATTTATGTCTAAAGAACATTATTTTCTATTGTTATCTGTTAATAGTCATAGTCATACTTTATTGACCCCAGGGGAAATTGGTTTTTGTTACAGTTGCACCATAAATAATTAAATAGTAATAAAACCATAAATAATTAAATAGTATTATGTAAATTATGCCAGGAAATAAGTCCAGGACCAGCCTATTGGCTCAGGGTGTCTGACCCTCCAAGGGAGGAGTTGTAAAGTTTGATGGCCACAGGCAGGAATGACTTCCTATGACTCTCTGTGCTGCATCTCGGTGGAATGAGTCTCTGGCTGAATGTACTCCTGTGCCCACCCAGTACATTACGTAGTGGATGGGAGACATTGTCCAAGATGGCATGCAACTTGGACAGCATCCTCTTTTCAGACACCACCGTCAGAGAGTCCAGTTCCATCCCCACAACATCACTGGCCTTACAGATGAGTTTGTTGATTCTATTGGTGTCTGCTACCCTCAGCCTACTGCCCCAGCACACAACAGCAAACATAATATTATTATGTTAATATTATTTTGTGTTCTGTATGTGTAAGTGCCCTCCATCTTTTTATTCTGTCATTCCCTCTTTCCTCTCCAGTCCTGAAGAGAAGTTTCAGACTGAAACATGGACTGTCTATTTGCTTCCAGCGATGTTGCCTCACCTGCTGAGTTCCTAAAGCATTTTGTGTCTGTTGCACGTGATATATGTACTGTATTTTTCACCTTGGTCCCAGAGGAACTTTTTTTTTGTTTAGTTATACATGTTTACAGATGAATGACAATTAAATCTGAGTTTGAACTTGAGGTGCAGTATTGGTGGTGTAATGGACATTGAAGTAGGTTTTCCAAGGTTACAGCAGGATGTAGACCAACTACTACCTTCCCCATCCCACCCTCCTACTCTTTTACCCCATCACACCCCTCTCCTTCTCAGCTGAGGGGTTTAGAGGGAGTTTTAACACTGCCTTTCCCATTCCCATCTGAGACACCTTTCAGGAACAGTCCTGAACACAGCGGATTCCGGAATTCAAAGTTTCAAAAGGTCCAATTTAATGCTAGAGAAATGTATACAATATACGTTCTGGACTTGGTGTTTCACCCGGTATGTGGCAGACCACAGGCTCTCTCTCTCCCCCTAATAAGGGAGAAGAAGGTGTTTCCGTTTTCCCAGCGAACGAGGAGACGTAATGAACAACTTGCTGGTTTACGATGTTAAAAGTATGTTACGTTGCTTTTTCTGAGCTGTGTGCCCAAAGATCTCAAAGATCTCAGGTCTTTGGGCACACAGCTGTAGACACTTTGGCTCCCCCGATGACACACGAGTCTCCAGCCATGACACCTCAATCCGCCCATCTCCAGAGCCCCGAGACCCTAGGCTTCCAAAACCAAGCTGGACTCTTAGGCCGAGTCCTTGGCATGCCGAACAACAGCCAGTTATGAAACCCCGAGAACGGGTCCCATTCTCACAAAGAACCGGTCAGTGTGTAACTGCAGGTCAGGGTCTTCACAAGAACCCTGAAAGGGAAAAATAAAGATATTAAAGATAGAAATAGAGCTGTTTCCGAACATGCAAGTAAAGGAGTCGCCGTTTAGCATCATCATTACTTCGCTCTGCCTCCAGACTTGGTTCCAGAGCAACACACACAAAATAGTGGAGGAACTCAGCAGGTCAGGCAGCATCTATGGAATGGCATAAGCAGACAACGTTTTGGACCTGGACCCTTCATCAAGACTGGAAAGGAAGCCAGGATAAAAGGGTGGGGGTGGAGGAGGAGGTGAGAGGGGAAAGGTAGGTGTGTGAAGGAGAGAGATGGAAGGGGTTGATTTGAAGAGATAAGAGGTGATGGGTTTTATGTATTCTTCAGGAACATTCCTGATATCATGGCCACTTGCAGCCCAGTTCATCAGTCTTGTTCACTGATCTCCCTGCATTTAGCCATATCCCATGAAGCACAGCCAGATTCCAGTACTTATTTGCCTTTCATTCTCTCTTACTAATGTTCTACATTTCTAATTCTGTTCTTCTCTCTTCTTGTGTAGATAGAGACTCGTCAGCCATGTTGGCAGCTCACCTAGGAGACGGAAACTGATCTGAAACCTCTGCTCCCCACTCATGGGGAAGGCTTCGGGAGTAAATCCTGAGGGAAATTCCAGAGCTGGAATCCTGAAGGTAGTCCCGCGTTAAATTCAACATTGACTGACATTGGTGCCAAACTGCAGCAGGTTTTACTGTTCAATTTAATTCATAAAACCATAAAATATAGGAGCAGGAGCAGAACCAGTCCATTCTTCTGCCATTTCATCAGGGCTGATCCATTTTCCATCTCAGCCCCAATCTCCTGCCCTCTCACCACATCGCTTCATGCCCCCACTAATCAAGAATCGATCAACTTCTGCCTTAAATATGCCCAATGACTTAGTGTCCACAGCACCCTATGACAACAAATTCCACGGATTCACCACGCCCTGGCTACAGAAAGTCCTCCTCATCCCCCTATTCTGAAGCTGCGTCCTCTGGTCTTAGACTCTCCCTCTATAGGAAATATCTTCTCCACATCCACTCTACTGAGGCCTTTCAACATTCAATAGGCTTCAATGAGGTCACCCCTCATTCTTCTGAATTCTAGTGAGTACTGGTCCAGAGCCATCAAACGTTCCCAGAGTCATTTTCGTGAACCTCCTTTGAACCCTCTGCCATGTCAGCGTATCCTTTCTTAGATAAGGGGCACAAAAATGCTCACAATACTCCAAGCGAGGCTTCACCAGTGCTTCATAAAACCACAACATTACATCATTACATCATTCATCTGTTCATTCATCAGCTGTGTAGGGAGATGGAGCCTGCTGCATGGGCGAGGACTGTCCTGGATGGTGTACTGGCTTGCAAATGACAGCTAGGATACAATATAAGATGGTGAGAGGCTTTGATCGTGTGGATAGTCAGAAGCTTTTTCCCAGGGCTAAAATGGTTGCCACAAGAGGACACAGGTTTAAGGTGCTGGGGAGTAGGTACAGAGGAGATGTCAGGGGTAAGTTTTTTACTCAGAGAGTGGTGAGTGCATGGAATGGGCTGCCGGCAACGGTGGTGGAGGCGGATACGATAGGGTCTTTTAAGAGAATCCTGGATAGGTACATGGAGCTTAGAAAAATAGAGGGCTATGGATAAGCCTAGTAATTTCTAAGGTAGGGACATGTTCAGCACAACTTTGTGGGCCCAGGGGCCTGTATTGTGCTGTAGGCTTTTATGTTTCTATGTTTCTATGTAATATCCATAGCAAACCCCTACCAATGGAGGACCTATCTTCTGCCTCTGAATCCACTTTCTTCTCTCTTCTGCCCAACGTCACCAGATCTTTCCCATCCCCCTGGAGTCCAAAGCTCCCTGTCCCACATCATTTCTCCAGCTGCCACATACTTGCATCACTTACCACTCTCTGCATCAACTGGTAATGAAATCTGCATTTCTCTGCCTCAATGTGTAACAGTACTCTGCACCTCACTAAATCAATGGAGAATGACACACTGCATCTCTCTACATCAATGGGTAACGGCACTCTGCAACTCTCTGTATCAATGGAGAATGACACACTGCATCTCTCTACATCAATGGGTAACGGCACTCTGCAACTCTCTGTATCAATGGAGAATGACACACTGCATCTCTCTACATCAATGGGTAACGGCACTCTGCAACTCTCTGTATCAATGGAGAATGACACACTGCATCTCTCTACATCAATGGGTAACGGCACTCTGCAACTCTCTGTATCAATGGGTAACGACTGTCTGCATCAATCGGTAACGACACTGAGCATCTTTCTATATCAATGGGAAATGACACTCTGCATCTCTCAGTATCAATAGGGAACGACTGTCTGCATCAATGGGCAACGACACTGAGCATCTTTCTATATCAATGGGAAATGACACTCTGCATCTCTCAGTATCAATAGGGAACGACTGTCTGCATCAATGGGCAACGACACTGAGCATCTTTCTATATCAATGGGAAATGACACTCTGCATCTCTCAGTATCAATGGGTAACTACTCTCTGCATCTCTCAGTATCAATGGGTAACGGCACTCTGCAACTCTCTGTATCAATGGAGAATGACACACTGCATCTCTCTACATCAATGGGTAACGGCACTCTGCAACTCTCTGTATCAATGGAGAATGACACACTGCATCTCTCTACATCAATGGGTAACGGCACTCTGCAACTCTCTGTATCAATGGAGAATGACACACTGCATCTCTCTACATCAATGGGTAACGGCACTCTGCAACTCTCTGTATCAATGGAGAATGACACACTGCATCTCTCTACATCAATGGGTAACGGCACTCTGCAACTCTCTGTATCAATGGGTAACGACTGTCTGCATCAATCGGTAACGACACTGAGCATCTTTCTATATCAATGGGAAATGACACTCTGCATCTCTCAGTATCAATAGGGAACGACTGTCTGCATCAATGGGCAACGACACTGAGCATCTTTCTATATCAATGGGAAATGACACTCTGCATCTCTCAGTATCAATGGGTAACTACTCTCTGCATCTCTCAGTATCAATGGGTAACGGCACTCTGCAACTCTCTGTATCAATGGAGAATGACACACTGCATCTCTCTACATCAATGGGTAACGGCACTCTGCAACTCTCTGTATCAATGGAGAATGACACACTGCATCTCTCTACATCAATGGGTAACGGCACTCTGCAACTCTCTGTATCAATGGAGAATGACACACTGCATCTCTCTACATCAATGGGTAACGGCACTCTGCAACTCTCTGTATCAATGGGTAACGACTGTCTGCATCAATCGGTAACGACACTGAGCATCTTTCTATATCAATGGGAAATGACACTCTGCATCTCTCAGTATCAATAGGGAACGACTGTCTGCATCAATGGGCAACGACACTGAGCATCTTTCTATATCAATGGGAAATGACACTCTGCATCTCTCAGTATCAATGGGTAACTACTCTCTGCATCTCTCAGTATCAATGGGTAACGACACTCTGCATCTCTCTGCATCAATAGGGAACGACTGTCTGCATCAATGGGCAACGACACTGAGCATCTTTCTATATCAATGGAAAATGACACTGCATCTCTCAGTATCAATGGGTAACTACTCTCTGCATCTTTCTACATCAATGAGAAATGACACTGCATCTCTCTGAATCAATGGGGAATGAAACTCTGCATCTCTCTACATGAATCGGTAATGACACTCTGCATCTCTCTACATCAATAGGTAACGACTGTCTGCATCTCTATCAATGGATAACGACACCGAATATCTCTCTACATCAATAGGTAACGACTGTCTGCATCTCTCTGCATCAATGGGGAATTACACTCTGCATCTCTCTGTATCAATGAATATCGATACTCCGCATTTCCCTGTATCAATGAGTAACGACATTTTGCATCTGTCTACACCAATGGGTAATGATACTCTGCATCTTTCTGAATCAATGGGGAATGATACTGTATCTCTCTGTGTCAATGGGTAATAATATATTGCATCTCTCTACACCAATGGGGAATGACACTCTGTACTCTCTACATCAATTGGTAATGAGACTTTGCAAAGATGTACCAGTTACTAAGTTCACTGGTCATTGTAAAGTGACCCATGGTTCGGCTGGTTTTAAATCGATCAGTTGCTGGGTGACATGGCTCGAAGATCCGAATGAGCCTAATCCATGTTGTGTCTCTAAATAAATAAACGGGCAACAGGCATAGATTGCCTGTATTGGAACTCCCTTCTCAAAATCCCTTTTGCAACTCCTGACATTTGTACATTCTTCTCGTAACCACATGGGTTTCATCTCAATACTCCAATGTCTTCCCACATCTTCCAAGCAGCCTCAGGTTTGGTAAGTTGCAGCATGTTTTCTTCACACAGGAAGTATGCCAACATTTGCAATTTGTTCCAGGCACATCTTAGACTGTGTTAGTCATTGATGCAAACAACGTATTTCACTGTAGGTTCAGAATATTCAACGTACACGGGGCAAATAGTCAATCTTTCCTCTCAGCACAGAGAAGATTGAAACCTACTGCTCAGTACAGGGTCTTCGGGCTACAATGTTGCGCCAACATTTTAACCTACTCCAGGCTCAATCTAACACCTCCCTTCTACATAGTCCTCCATTTTTCTTACATAGAGTCATAAAAATGTACAGCACAGGAGTAGGCACATTGGCCCAAGTAGTCTATGCCGAACCATTTAAACTGTCCACCACATCAGCTTGCACTGGAACCACAGCCCTCCATGCTCCTACCATCCATGTGCCTATCCAAATTTCTCTTAAACATTGAAACCATAGTAACCATAGAAACTACAGCACAGAAACAGGCCTTTTGGCCCTTCTTGGCTGTGCCGAACCATTTACTGCCTAGTCCCACTGACCTGCACACGGACCATATCCCTCCATACACCTCCCATCCATGTATCTGTCCAATTTATTCTTAAATGTTAAAAAAGAACCTGCATTTACCACCTCGTCTGGCAGCTCATTCCACACTCCCACCACTCTCTGTGTGAAGAAGCCCCCCCAATGTTCCCTTCAAACTTTTCCCCCCTCACCCTAAACCCATGTCCTCTGGTTTTTTTCTCCCCTTGCCTCAGTGGAAAAAGCCTGCTTACATTCACTCTATCTATACCCATCATAATTTTATATACCTCTATCAAATCTCCCCTCATTCTTCTGCGCTCCGGGGAATAAAGTCCTAACCTATTCAACCTTTCTCTGTAACTGAGTTTCTCAAGTCCCGGCAACATCCTTGTAAACCTTCTCTGCACTCTTTCAATCTTATTTATATCCTTCCTATAACTTGGTGACCAAAACTGAACACAATACTCCAGATTCGGCCTCACCAATGCCTTATACAACCTCATCATAACATTCCAGCTCTTATACTCAATACTTTGAGTAATAAAGGCCAATGTACCAAAAGCTCTCTTTATGACCCTATCTACCTGTGACGTCACTTTTAGGAATCTTGTAACTGTATTCCCAGATCCCTCTGTTCTACTGCACTCCTCAGTGCCTTACCATTAACCCTGTATGTTCTACCTTGGTTTGTCCTTCCAACGTGCAATACCTCACACTTGTCTGTATTAAACTCCATCTGCCATTTTTCAGCCCATTTTTCCAGCTGGTCCAAGTCCCTCTGCAGGCTCTGAAAACCTTCCTCACTGTCTACTACACCTCCAATCTTTGTATCATCAGCAAATTTGCTGATCCAATTTACCACATTATCATCCAGGTCATTGATATAGATGACAAATAACAATGGACCCAGCACTGATCCCTGTGGCACACCACTAGTCACAGGCCTCCTCTCAGAGAAGCAATTCTCTACCACCACTCTTTGGCTTCTACCATTGAGCCAATGTCTAATCCAATTTACCACCTCTCCATGTATACCTAGCGACTGAATTTTCCTAACCTCCCATGCGGGACCTTGTCAAAGGCCTTACTGAAATCCATGTAGACAATATCCACTGCCTTCCCTTCATCCACTTTCCTGATAACCTCCTCGAAAAACTCCAATAGATTGGTCAAACATGACCTACCACGCACAAAGCCATGTTGACTCTCCCTAATAAGTCCCAGTCTATCCAAATGCTTGTAGATTCTGTCTCTTAGTACTCCCTCCAATAACTTACCTACTACCGACGTTAAACTCACTGGCCTATAATTTCCCGGATTACTTTTCGATCCTTTTTTAAACAACGGAACAACATGAGCCACTCTCCAATCCTCCGGCACCTCACCCGAGCTCACAGGCACCACATGCGTTGGCAGCTTGTTCCACACCCTCAGCACCCTCTGAGTGAAGAAGTTGCCCCTCATGTTCCCCTTAAACTTTTACCTTTCATCCTTAATCTAGTTGTAGTCCCACATAACCTCAGTGGAAGAAGCCTGCTTGACCTAATCCTAACCCTAACCCTCATAATCCTGTTTACCTCTGGCATATCTCCACTCAAGCTTTTACATTCCAAGGAATAAAGTCCTAACCTGTTCAATCTTTCCTTATAACTCTGGTTCTCCAGTCCCAGTCCTTGTAAATTTTCTCTGTACTTCAACCTTATTTCCTGCAGGTAGGTAACAAAAACTGCACTCAATACTCCAAATTAGGCCTCACCAATGTCTAATAAAAACTTCTATATAGCATCCCATCTTCTGTACTTAATACATTGATTTATTATGACCCTATCAATCCTGCTCTTCTTTCTTCTCTTTCCTTAAGGTTTGTCACCTGTATCTTATCCCTTTCCCATTAAATCTAACACCTCCCTTGGTTCCTCCCTGTGCTCATGGGTCATGGACTTTCTCTCAGACCGACCACAGCAAGTCAGAATTGGTAAGCACACCTCCACCACCCTCGTCTTAAAAATAGGCACCCCGCAGGGCTGTGTGCTGAGCCCTATGCTCTACACACTCTTCACACATGACTGCACCCCCATCTACACTTCCAACGCCATAATTAAATTTGCGGACGATACCACAGTGGTTGGCCTGATCTCGGACGAGGATGAAACAGCCTACAGGCTTGAGGTGGATCATCTGACGGAGTGGTGTAAGGACAACGACCCGGTCCTTAACACTTCTAAAACAAAAGAGATGATCACTGACTTCAGTAGATCAAAGGACAGAGTACACATCCCCCTCGATATACGTGGAGAGGTAGTGGAAAGTGTGGAAAACCTAAAGTTCCTTGGAGTTACGTTGTCAAAACAGTTGACGTGGCCCACCGACATCTCGATGCTTGCAAAAAAGGCACAACAAAGACTCTTCTTCCTCAAAAAGCTGAAACAGGCCAAACTTCCACAAAAGCTGTTGCTTAACTTCTACAGAAGCACAACTGAAATCATCCTGACCAAAAGCTGCAGAGCCGCTGAGCGACAAGACCTGCATCGCGTGTTGAAGGCGGCCCAGCAAATTGTCAGGATGGAGCTCCCAGGACTAGACACCATCTGTTCCAGCAGACTCAGGAGAAAAGCAATCAGCATAACCAGAGACACCACACACCCCGGCCACTCCCTGTTTGACCCGCTGCCGTCCAGCAAAAGGTTCAGGACACTAAAGGCCAGAACAAATAGACTGAGGAATAGCTTTTATCCCAGAGCTGTGGCCTCCATTACACCACTCCCACAGAACAATGACTGAAACTGTGAGCACACACATGCATACACAAGGACTCAAATACTTGCACTAATGGCACTTTGTGCATTACTGTGATATTCTGTGGTGCTGCAACTTATTTTCTGTTACTTATCTATTTAATACTGTTTTTCTATTACTGTCTCGTTTTTATCTACCGCTTTATTTAGTTACCTGAGAGGAAGCCAAACAGGGTTTCATTGTACCTAAGTATAATGACAATAAAGATCATTCAATTCAATCCAATTCAGAATGTCATTGACACTAATCCAGCCCATGACCCTTGGCTGTCCACCAGCCTGTTTATATTTCTGCTAAGAATTTCTCTGGGGTGGAAGGGTTGCCATGCAGAGGGTCATGTCTTATGTGATTGTCGAAAGTTGCTTCTGTCGTGATTGGTTAGCTTACAATCTGTGGGTGATTTTCCCATTGGATAGCTGCCTGGTGATCAGTTTGAAACCTCCTGGGTATATAGGAAGCACATGTGAGAAGTTCTGTCTCTTTTCCTTTGTTTTAGGAAAGGGTGCACATGACCATTAGGATGGTTTGCTCTGCATGCACTTTTAACTAAGTATATTGGTTGAATGTGTGGGCACGTGGCCAAGTGGTTAAGGCGTTCGACTAGCGATCTGAAGGTCGTGAGTTCGAGCCTCAGCCGAGGCAATGTGTTGTTGCCTTGAGCAAAGCATTTACCACACATTGATCTGCGACGACACCGGTGCCAAGCTGTATGGGTCCTAATGCCCTTCCCTTGGACAACATCGGTGTCATGGAGAGGGGAGACTTGCAGCATGGGCAACTGCTGGTCTTCCACACAACCTTGCCCAGGCCTGCGCCCTGGAGAGTGAAAACTTTCCAGGCGCAGATCCATGGTCTCGCAAGACTAACGGATGCCTTTTACTTTATTGGTTGAATGTACGTATTTTGTCAAATATTCAGCTTTGTAGTGTCTGTAACCTGGGGAACATGAATGTTTGGTCAAACTTTTACTATTTATAAGTAAATGATTTATGTTCCTATTTGCAGAGAGTGCTTTCGACATTACAGGGGTGGAGCTAAAGGAGATGTAATGGTACTTCCTTGCAGGTCACTCTTGAACAAGTTATAGCACCTACTTAGTCCCCCGATCATAGTCATGTGAAACTATGGGAGAAAGTAGTGGGTGGATGCATATCACAAGTCCTGGTTATGCGCCCACTGGCTCCAGACAGACAATCTCTGAAAGGTATTGATAATGGCTGTGGTTAACCATCTTGTAAAGCCGCTGCCCCGAAGAAGGCAATAGCAAGCCACTTCTGAAGAAAAATTTGTCAAGAACAATCACAGTCAAAGACCATCATATGACACATCGCATAATGATGATGATGATGGTGTCTGTCCCTAGCACCTCATGCCTGATCCAATGTCCAAAGTTCAATTCCCACCCTGGAATCTTCATCTGCTGATCCATTCTAATGATTCCAGGACACTGCTGAGGAACAACATTTGGTTGGAGGTGCTGCCAAAGATCCCGTCCTACCTCAAGTAGCAAAGCATCCCATTTGCTGATTTACAAGACATAGACATTACTGTAGGTCATAAAAGCAAATAAATAGTTCAAAAAAGAATAATTAGGTGGTCAATTATAATCATATGAGATTCTGTAGATGCTAGAAATCCAAAGCAACACACACAAAATGCTGGAGGAACTCTACATCAAAATACATCAAAATAAGGGCGGGAGGAGAAGATGGCGGCACAACGCAGCGCGCGTAGCCTCTCCGGTGAAATGATATCGTATTTGTAAGTAGGACGTCGTGCACAATTCTGATTTGATGAAGTCAGACGCGAGAAGCAGAGGAACATCTGGGAAATTTCTGAAATGCCCGGTTCGCTGCCGCTGCTATAGTGCGATCGAGAATCTCCGGAGGGAAGGCCCCAAAATCCACAGCTTTGCCTGCTGCTGGCGACCGAGGCAGAGGTCAAAGTGTTCAGATAGAGATGGTGCTCGGTACTTGGTGTCGGAGGGCTGATCAGAGCTCGAAGTTTTTGGACGACTCAGAGTTGGACTGTGGTCGGGCATGGCAGGGAGAGTTTTCTTCCTTCTCCCGTCTGTGTGAGACGTGGGACTTTCGAGAGACTTTGAACTTTTCTACTGTGCCATGGTCTGTTCTTCATCAAGTTATGGTATTGTTGCACTGTTGCAACTATATGTTATAATTATGTGGTTTTTGTTGGTTTTTCAGTCTTGGTCTGTCCTGCATTTTTGTGATATCACACCGGTGGAATATTGTATCATTTCTTAATGCATGCATTACTAAATGACAATAAAAGAGGACTACATGTCCTCATAATCTAAAAAAAATAAGAAAGTGGGTGAGTGGAAGGAGATTAGCTGGAAGGTGATAGGTGAAGTCAAGTGGATAGGAAACATAAAGGGCAGGAGAGGGAGGAATCTGATAGGAGAGGAGAGTGGACCATAGGAGAAGAGGAGGTCTCAGGGGAAAGTAATTAGCAGGTGAGAAGAGGTAAAAGGTCAGAATAGAGAATAGAGGAAGAGGGAAAGGGGAGGTTTTTTCTAACTGGAAGGAGAAATCGATATTCATGCCATCAGGTTTGAGGCTACCCAGATGGAATATAAGGTGTTGCTCCTCCACTCTGAGGGTGGCCTTATTTTGGTACAAGAGTAGAGTTTGGGTTAGGAACACATCTGAACAGGAGTGGGAATTGGAATTAAAATGTTTGGCTGCCGGAATGTTCTGCTTTTGGTAGATGGAGCAGAGGGGCTCGATCCGCCAAAGGTAGTGTTCATGGAATTCATGGATCATTGAGAAATCTGCTGGTAGAGGGGAAGAATCTGTTCCTAACACATTGAGTGTGTGTCTTCAGGCTCGAGTACCTCCTCCTTATGGTAGTGATGAGAAGACGTGTTCTGGATGGCGAGAGAATTTAGTGATAGATGCATCCTTCTTGAGAAACTACATGTCTTTAATGGTGGGGAGGGTTATGCCCCTGATGGAGTTGGTTGAGTCTACAGCTCTCTGCACCCTCTTTCAATCCTATGCTCTGGAGCCTCTATACCAGCCAGAATACTTTCCATCATACATCTGTAGAAATTTGCAGGAGTCTTTTATGATATACCAAATCATCTCAGACTGCTAATGAAGTAGAGCTGCTAGCACAACATCAATGTGTTAGGCCCAAGGAGGATCTTCTAGATGTTGACTACTAGGAACTTGAAGCTGTTGACCCTTGCCACTGTTGATCCCTCAATGGATTGGACTCTTTTGATCTCATGTTTATTGATATTCTGTGTTTTCACTCGTTTTTCTTTCTTGTTGCCACTTTCACAATTTGCTTTTTGCATGGGGGGTGGGTGCTGATGTTTTCCTTTGAACAGCTTCCATAGTTTTCTTTGATTCACAGCTGTCTGTCGGAAAATGAATCTCAGGGGTGTATACTGCATACATACTTTGATAACAAATGTGCTTTGAACTTTGAAGATTGGTGTGTGTTCTCCTGACTTCCCCTTCCTGTTAGTGCCAATTTCTTAGTGTTGCTGATGATAAGTGCAAGGCTGTTGTTGCGATCTCACTCAACCAAGCAATCTATCTCACTCCTGTACACCTCCTCGTTGTCATTTAAGATTCTGCTGACAGTACTGCTGTCATATGTGAATTTATAGATTTCTCATTTAAAAAGTAATCTCACACTACTGTAGGAGTTCATTGTGAGTAAAATAATGATCATGTTTCTTACATTACAACTCTGACAGCATTTCCAATGAAGTCAGCAATGAAGTTCTGCAGATCTTCCTCAGAGTGTGAAGCGTTCTGTCAAAATGTACCTTCTGTACAATAATAACTTTAGGATGGCGGTGATTATTGGTACTCAGGTTGAGGTGCAATGAAAAGCAATGCTGAAGACTGTACCCTTGAAACAGTGAGCTGTTGTTCTCCCTTCTTACTGTGGCAGGGGTAACAACTCACTCTCCCCTGTTACTGAGAGAGTGAGAGCCTGCAGCATGTCAAACTGTTGGAACGGTCAATGGTTTTTGATGGACTCTAGATCACGGTCTCTTTGGGGTTTTGATATCGCTTGCATGTTGGGTGAAGGGGGAGACAAATGTTTTCTGGTGGAGTGGGTAGGAGAAGGAGGGTAAAGGATTGATGCATTCCTGAAGCTTGTGCATGAGAAGGGGACGGGGTATTTGGGGTTCTAATGTTCTTCCTGTCATTCATTCTTTGGGGTTTTCCTTCTGTTTCATGGATGTCTGTGGAGAGCAAGAATTTCAGGTTGTATACCATATATGTTCTCTGGTATTAAATAGAAACATTGAACTATTGATGTTTCAGTGTTCACTAAGCCCAGCCATTAGCTTTCAGAACTTTCATCACAGGACGAGGTGACATCCTCAGTGCGCGGTTGTTGGTGTTTTTCTCTGGGTGTGCTGCATTTATATAGGCTCCCATTCACTTGCGTCGGTCCTGATTGGCTGCGCCTCCAGTTACCCTTTGAATCCTATTGGTTCACATTTCTTTGATCTTAGGGGGTTGTAGATGCCGTCTATTTTGATATGTTTGTTTACGGAGTTATCAGAAGAGAACCACGCTTCGTGTTTGCTTGCACCAGAACCTCCGTGGTGTCCCATTTAAAGTGGTGTCTTGCTCAGTCTTCATGTACTGAGATTAGCAACAGTGGATCATGTCTCCATACCCACCAGTTTGTGTTCCCATAAACGAGTTGAGAGTTTGCATCCTGTCTGTCCAAAGTAGTTCTTGTTGCAGTCTCCACAGGTGATCCTGTACACCATACTGTTTTTGTCAGTTGTCTTTACTGATACCTTAGATCTTGAGCCAAGCTTCCTTAGTGTCGCCGTTGGTTTGTGAGTGATTGTGATACTATAAGGTTTGAACAGTTGGATATTCATTAACGATATACAAAGCAGATCTGGGAGATGGGACGGAGTGTAGTGTATCTAAGCTTGCTGATGACACTAAATTGAGTGGAAAAGCAAATTGTGCAGCAGATACAGAGAGTCTGCAGAGAGATATAGATAGGTTAAGTGAGTGGGCAAGGGTCTGGCAGATGGAGTACAATGTTGGTAAATGTGAGGTCATCCACTTTGGAAGGAAAAATGGAAGAGCAGATTATTATTTAAATGGTAAAAGATGTGCAGACGACCTTGGGTGTGCTTGTGCATGACTCGCAGAAGTTTGGTTTGCAGGTGCAGCAGGCCAACAAGAAGGCAAATGGAATGTTGGCCTTCGTTGCTGGAGAGATTGAATATAAGAGCAGGGAGGTTACGCTGCAATCGTACAGGGTACTGATGAGGCCACACCTGGAGTACTGCGTGCAGTTCTGGTCTCCTTACTTGAGGAAGGAGGCAGTACAGAGGAGGTTCACCAGGTTGAGTCCAGAGATGAGGAGATCAGACTATGAGGAGAGACTGAGTCGCCTGGGACTATACTTGCTGGAATTCAGAAGAATGATAGGAGATCTTAAAGAAACATATAAGATTATGAAAGAGATAGATAAGGTAGAGACAGAAAAGTCGTTTCCACTGGTAGGTGAGACTAGAATTAGGGAACATAGCCTCAAGATTCAAGAGAGTAAATTTAGGACGGAGATGAGGAGGAACTGCTTTTCCCACAAGAGTGGTGAGTCTGTGGAAGCTGGGAAGTTGGTGAAAGAGATCAAGGGCTGGAGAAGTGGGAATCTGATAACAGGACAGAAGGCCATGGAAAAAAGAGAAGGAGGAGGAGGAGCACCAGAGGGAGGTGATGGGCAGGTAAGGAGATAAGGTGAGAGGGGGAACGGAGAAGGAGAGGAGGGGGGGTACAATTACCTGAAGTTCAATGTCATGCCATCAGGTTGGAGGCTACCCAGATGGAATGTAAGACATTGCTCCTCCAACCTGAATTTGGTTTCATCCTGGCAGTAGAGGAGGCCATGGACTGCCATATTGGAATGGGAATGGGAAGTAGAATTGAAATAGGTGGCTACTGAGAGATCCCAATTATTGTGGCTGATGGAGTGAAGGTGCTTGGCAAAGAGGTCTCCTAATCTACATCAGGTCTCACTGATATACAAGAGGCTAATTGCTAAGCAAACACTGCAGAATTTAGCACTGTACAACATGCTTTCATTAGAACTACCTGGCAGTGATGGGAAAAATTGATGGAAGAAAAGGACGCAGTCAACAGCATATGACATTCAAATCAAGGGATAGTCAGGCACAAGTTTTGAAGAGTTTATTAGAACTTCTCAGATTAAAGACAGGTGGAAGACTATGATTGCCCACGTCAAAGGGTACGGACAGTCTGTCTAGGCAGGGAAGTTCACCGTTCTGAAATCCTGATGGAACCTCTGGGCAAGGTCGTGGGGTGGCGGGGGTGGGGAGTGGTTCATTGAACTATTTGGCTATCAGAGTTCATCAGACCTCAGTGTGGGGAGACTGCAGAGAGTTCGGCAATGATTGATCAAGAGATCCCTTAGAATTACCAAAACGTAAGATGATTTCTCACTTTTAGCAGTTTCTACAGTCTCAGGACATCTCTGCCTGTTTTACTTCCAGAAGGTTCCTTTACTGCATCAAACACGGCAAGCAGTGGCTACACAGGGAGATCCCACAAAAAAACAGCCAAAGTGCTACACCTGCTCATGTACCTCCTCCCTTGCTTCCATTCAGGGCCCCAACCAATCCTTCCGGATGAGGCAACGCTTAACCAGAGGTCCAC
This sequence comes from Mobula hypostoma, assembly GCF_963921235.1. Taxonomy (NCBI): domain Eukaryota; kingdom Metazoa; phylum Chordata; class Chondrichthyes; order Myliobatiformes; family Myliobatidae; genus Mobula; species Mobula hypostoma. Next base: position 10,818,823 of record NC_086108.1, on the reverse strand, counting down.
ACAATCAAGCTCTGTTACAATCACCAAATTTCAGCAGATTGTGACCCTTGCCATCTACTCTGCACTTAATCATCCGATATCACACCTGTGAAGGTAGCACAGTTCTTTAATGTTATTGCTGTCAAATACAGATTTAGTTCCCTATCTTCAAATGGAGATGATGTCTGATTAACTGTGGCAGACAAAGTTATTAACTGCAATTTGGTGAAATTCCATTCGGAACGTGGAATCTTCTGGCTAACTAGTGGAGAATTTATTTGAGCTGAATAGAGATCCTGACAGCATCAAATTCTCTAAATCTGCCAGTCTAGTATAAATTTATGATGTGAAAATGAGCTTTATATGATGGTGTAATTGTGCTGGCCGATAATGTGGTTCAAGTGGCTGCTTAATAACGCGGCAGCAGCAATAATTAGATGGTTGGCTGGAGATTTCATCTATTACAGGAGAGAGACCAGCATGGATAAAAGATTGGCTGACTGGCAGGAGGCAAAGGCAGGAATAAAGGGGTCCTTTTCTTGTTGGCTGCCTGGCACGGTGAGCACTGGCAACGACTGAGCCCGGGTGAGGAGGAGCTGCAGACTCCCCATGAAGGAAGGGGACGAGAGGTTATACGTAGGAATTGCGATAGAACATTTGTGTATTGGTGGCTCGACCAAGTGACACTGCAAGACCAGTCATCCTCAGAATCAGAATCAGATTTATTATCACTGGCATGTGACGTGAAATTGGTTAACGTAGCAGCAGCAGTTCAAAGCAATACATAATCTGGAAGAAAAAATAATAAATAGGGAGGTAAATCAATTATAATATAAATATACGGAATAGATTTAAAAACATGCAAAAACCAGAAATACTGTGTATTAGAAAAGTGAGGTAGTGTCCAAGGATTCAATGTCTATTTAGGAATCGGATGGCAGAGGGGAAGAAGCTGTTCCTGAATCGCTGAGTGTGTGCCTTCAGGCTTCTGTACCTCCTACCTGATGGTAACAGTAAGAAAAGGGCATGTCCTGGGTGCAGGAGATCTTTAATAATGGATGCTGCCTTTCTGAGACACTGCTTCCTAAAGATGTCCTGGGTACTTTGAGGCCCAGGTTCTGCAACTTCTCAATCGGGATTGTGGGAACGATGGGATTAAATGCTGAGCTATAGTTAATGAACAGCATCCTGACATAGGTGTCTGTGTTGTCCATCTGGTCTAAAGCCATGTGGAGAGCCATTGAGATTACGTCTGCCATTGACCTATTGTGGCAATAGGCAAATTGCAATGGGTCCAGGTCCTTGCTGAGGCAGGAGTTCAGTCTAGTCATGATCAACCTCTCAAAGCATTTCATCACTGTAAACAACAGGAATTCTGCAGATGCTGGAAATTCAAGCAACATACATCAAAGTTGCTGGTGAACGCAGCAGGCCAAGCAGCATCTATAGGAAGAGGTGCAGTCGACGTTTCAGGCCGAGACCCTTCGTCAGGACTAACTGAAGGAAGAGTGAGTAAGGGATTTGAAAGTTGGAGGGGGAGGGGGAGATCCAAAATGACAGGAGAAGACAGGAGGGGGAGGGATGGAGCCAAGAGCTGGACAGGTGATTGGCAAAAGGGGATACGAGAGGATCATGGGACAGGAGGTCCGGGAAGAAAGACAAGGGGGGGTGACCCAGAGGATGGGCAAGAGGTATATTCAGAGGGACAGAGGGAGAAAAAGGAGAGTGAGAGAAAGAATGTGTGCATAAAAATGAGTAACAGATGGGGTACGAGGGGGAGGTGGGGCCTTAGCGGAAGTTAGAGAAGTCGATGTTCATGCCATCAGGTTGGAGGCTACCCAGACGGAATATAAGGTGTTGTTCCTCCAACCTGAGTGTGGCTTCATCTTTACAGTAGAGGAGGCCGTGGATAGACATGTCAGAATGGGAATGGGATGTGGAATTAAAATGTGTGGCCACTGGGAGATCCTGCTTTCTCTGGCGGACAGAGCGTAGATGTTCAGCAAAGCGGTCTCCCAGTCTGCGTCGGGTCTCACCAATATATAAAAGGCCACATCGGGAGCACTGGACACAGTATATCACCCCAGTCGACTCACAGGTGAAGTTATGCCTCACCTGGAAGGACTGTTCGGGGCCCTGAATGGTGGTAAGGGAGGAAGTGTAAGGGCATGTGTAGCACTTGTTCCGCTTACACGGATAAGTGCCAGGAGGGAGATCAGTGGGGAGGGATGGGGGGGACGAATGGACAAGGGAGTTGTGTAGGGAGCGATTCCTGCGGAATGCAGAGGAGGGGAGAGGGAAAGATGTGCTTAGTGGTGGGATCCCGTTGGAGGTGGCGGAAGTTACGGAGAGTAATATGTTGGACCCGGAGGCTGGTGGGTTGGTAGGTGAGGACCAGGGGAACCCTATTCCTAGTGGGGTGGTGGGAGGATGGAGTGAGAGCAGATGTACGTGAAATGGGGGAGATGCGTTTAAGAGCAGAGTTGATAGTGGAGGAAGGGAAGCCCCTTTCTTTAAAAAAGGAAGACATCTCCCTCGTCCTAGAATGAAAAGCCTCATCCTGAGAGCAGATGCGGCAGAGACCGAGGAATTGCGAGAAGGGGATGGCGTTTTTGCAAGAGACAGGGTGAGAAGAGGAATAGTCCAGATAGCTGTGAGAGTCAGTAGGCTTATAGTAGACATCAGTGGATAAGCTGTCTCCAGAGACAGAGACAGAAGGATCTAGAAAGGGGAGGGAGGTGTCGGAAATGGACCAGGTAAACTTGAGGGCAGGGTGAAAGTTGGAGGCAAAGTTAATAAAGTCAACGAGTTCTGCATGCGTGCAGGAAGCAGCGCCAATGCGTCGTCGATGTAGCGAAGGAAAAGTGGGAGACAGATACCAGAATAGGCACGGAACATAGATTGTTCCACAAACCCAACAAAAAGGCAGGCATAGCTAGGACCCATACGGGTGCCCATAGCTACACCTTTAGTTTGGAGGAAATGGGAGGAGCCAAAGGAGAAATTATTAAGAGTAAGGACTAATTCCGCTAGACGGAGCAGAGTGGTGGTAGAGGGGAACTGATTAGGTCTGGAATCCAAAAAGAAGCGTAGAGCTTTGAGACCTTCCTGATGGGGGATGGAAGTATATAAGGACTGGACATCCATGGTGAAAATAAAGCGGTGGGGGCCAGGGAACTTAAAATCATCGAAAAGTTTAAGAGCGTGAGAAGTGTCACGAACATAGGTTGGAAGGGATTGAACAAGGGGTGATAAAACAGTGTCGAGGTCGATGTCATCACTATAGATGTGAGTGCTACGGGCGATAGTCATTAAGGCAGCTCACATTATTCTTCTTAGGCACTGGTATAATTTTTGCCTTTTTGAAGCAAGTGGGAACTTCCACCCATAGCAGTGAGAGGTTGAAGATGTCCTTGAATACTCCCGCCAGTTGGTAGGCATAGGTTTTCATAGCCTTACCAGGTACTCCATCGGAACCTTCCACCTTGCGAGGGTTCACCCTCTTTAAAGACAGGCTAATATTGGCCTCTGAGACAGAGATCACAGGGTCATCAGGTTCAGCAGGGATCTTCACAGCTGTAGTTGTGATCTTCCTTTCAAAGTGGGCATAGAAGGCATTGAGTTCATCTGGTAGTGAAGCATCACTGCCATTCTTGCTATTGGGTTTCGCTTTGTTGGAAGTAATGTCTTGCAAACCCTGCCAGAGTTGCCGTGCACCCGATATCGCCTCCAACCTCATTCAAAATTCTTTCTTCACCCTTGAAATAGCCCTCTGCAAATCATACCTGGTTTTCTGGTATAGGCCTGGGTCGCCAGACTTGAATGCCACAGATCTAGCCTTCAGTAGACGACGTACCTCCTGGTTCATCCATGGCTTTTGGTTTGGGAATGTACAGTAAGTCTTTGTAGGTACACACTCATCCACACAGGTTTTAATGGAAGTTGGTAACAACTGCAGCATACTCACCCAGGTTCGAAGACGAATCCCTGAATACAGTCCAGTCTACAGATTCAAAGCAGTCCTGTAAGTACTCCTGTGCTTCTCTTGTCCAAACCTTCTTGGTCCTCACTACTGGTGCTACAGTCTTCAGTCTCTGCCTTAACTCAGGGAGTAGAAGTACAGCCAGGTGATCAGACTTGCCGAAGTGAGGGTGTGGAATAGCACGGTAGGCATTCTTGATGGCGGTGTAGCAAAGGTCCAGTGTGTTGTTTCCTCTGGTATTGCAAGTGATCTGTTGATGGTAGTTGCTTAGTGAGTTTTTCACACTGGCCTGGTTAAAATCTCCCAAAACGATGGTGAAGGTGTTAGGGTGGGTCGTGCATGTTGATCCCATTGCTCAGATCATCTAAAGCCTGATTGACATTGGCCTGAGGTGGAATGTGTATACCAAAATGATCCCGGAAATCTCTTGTGGTAGGTAAAAAGGATGGTGCTTAGCTGCTAGATACTCCAGGTCTGGTGAGCAGAACTGGGACAGCACTGATATATTTGTGCACCAAGAAGAGTTGATCATGGGGCATACTCCTCCACCTCTGCTTTCAAGAGGCTCTCTAGATCTATCCTGATGGTGTATAGTAAACCCGTCGATCTGAATTGCTGCATCCGGTACAAGGACTGAGCAGTGAGCACTAAATAGGGCCCACATTAAATTATCATAGAACGCGGAAAACCCGTGCCAGTCACAAATAACTGACCAGGTTAATCAGAAAGCACAAGGGCTCAATGGATGGCTCCACTCCCTGTAAAATTTCCCCTGCACCCCCTCTGTAAAATCTCCCCTGCTATCCCCCTCCTGTCAAACCTCCCCTGATCACCTCCCTGCTCCCCCCCTCCATAAAACCTCCCCTGATCCTCCCTCCCAGTAAAATCTCCCCTGTTCCCCTCCCTGTAAACCTCCCCTTTCTGTGAAACCTGTCTCAAGACCACACTGTCCAGCCATGTGGCTTCGTGTAAAATTTTTACTGATGATGCCATAAATCCAAGTGATTCTGCAGATGCTGGAAATCTACTGTAACATACACAAAGATGCAGAAGGAACTCAGCAGGTCAGGCAGCATTTATGGAGCGGAATAAACAGGCAATGTTTCAGGCTGAGGATGAAGCGTCTCGGTCCGAAACATCAAATTGTTCTTCCTTTCCATGGGCACTGCCTGATCTGCTAAGTTCCTCCAACATGTTGTGATTGGTGATACCATGGTGCTTTACAAATGCAGGTCACTGCTGGGCAGCACTGTAAGCAGCTGGAGGCTAATTAACAACCTCCAGGAGCAACGCAGGCAACTAGACCATGGACAAGGAGTCTCCGCAGGCGGAGGTAATATCTGGTCTCAGAGACAGAACTTCCCGCCAAGGATGCATTCAGTGTACAATCATCTGGCTTGTGTGTAAGTCTCTCGTTAGCATTCCTCGCAACAGGATTCTTTATTACTACCTAGTATCCTAGTGTGGTTAACCGGTGAGCTCAGACATGTGTGAGAGAAGTTGCAGAGCAGGAAATTAAGGAGAGAGGGACAGGGTCATTCATGAAAATGATTCCAGGATTGAAAGGCTTGTCATAAGAAGAGCATTTGATGGCTTTGGACCTCTACTCACTGGAATTCAGAAGAATGAGTGGTGATCTCATCGAAACCCATCGAATGGTGAAAGGCCATGATAGAGTGGATGCTTCCTATAGTGGGGGAGTCTAAGACTAGAAGATGCAGACTCAGAATAGAGAGATGTCCATTTGAAACGGAGATGAAGAAAAATTTCTTTAGCCAAGGAGTGGTGAATCTGTGGAATTTGTTGCCCCAGGCAGCTGTGGAGGTTAAGACATTGGGTATATTTAAGACAGGTGTTAATAGATTCTTGATTGGTCAGGGTATGAAGGGATATGGGGAGAAGGCAGGAGATTGGGGCTGAGAGGAAAATGGATCAGCATGATGAAATGGTGGAGCAGACTCGATGGGTCAAATAGCCTAATTCTGCTTCTATATCCTATGGTCTTATAGTCTTAACGAGCAGATGTACCTAATAAAGAGGCCAGTGAGCATAGAACAAAGTACATCAAAGTACAAGCCCTTCAGCCCATGATGTGCTGTCCATTTAAGCTCTGAGATCCGTCTAATCCTTTCCTCCTACATGACACTCCATTTTTCTATCTTTCACATGTCTCCTGAGATCATCTCGAGGGAAGAGACATCTACCATTTATTCATTCTCTGGTGACCAGCAGAAAACACTCAGTTCAGAGCTTGTGGCCTGGAGTTCAGTTCCTCATTCAGGGTTCTCAATGGCCATCAACAGAGATACCAAAGATTAAAGTCCGAAGAAGTTGAGCCCTGAGTCTGCGAATCTCCACAGTCACACTGGAGAAGTTAAAGGCCCAAGGTCTGTGAATCCTCGAGTCCACTGGAGGTGGGCTATCTTGGGATTAGGGGACTGTGTATGTACATAGAGAGAGAGGAATGGGGCTAGTTTTACCTCCCTCCCCCCATCACTTATCCCTGCAAGCAGCCCAAGTGCTACATTTGGCTATACACCTCCTCCTCACCTCCAGTCAATCTCCCAAACAGTATTTCCAACTGAGGCAACACTTCACCTGCGAATCTACAGGGGTTTTCTATTGTGTCCGGTGCTCCCAATGAGACCTCCCCTACATTGGTGAAACCCAATGTAAATTGGGGGACTGCACCTTTGAGCATCTCTGTACCATCCGCCTCAAATGGGACTTCCCGATGGTCAAACATTTTAATTCCAATTCCCATTCCTGTTCCGAAATGTAATCCATGGCCTCCTCTTTTACTGAGTTGATGCCACCTTCAGAGTGGTGGAGCAACACTTTATATTCCATCTAGGTAGCCTCCAACCTAATGGCATGAATATCTATTTCTTATTTTGGTGAACAAATTTCCCCAACCTCTGCTCTATTCCTCACTCTGACCTTTTAACTTCTTCTCATCTGCCTGATACTTTCCCCTGGGTCCCTTCCTTCCCTCTCTCCTATGGTCCACTCTCCTCTCATATCAGATTCTTTCTTCTCAAGCCCTTGACCTTTGCCACCCACCTGGCTTCACCTATCACCTTCCAGCTAGCCTCTTTCCCCTCCCCACACCTTTTCATTCCGGCATCTTCTCCCTCCTTCTCAGGCCTGAAGAGGAGGCTCGGCCCAAAATGTTGATTGGTTATTCCTCTCTGTGGATGCTCTCTGACGCTGTGTGGGTTGCTTCGGATTTCCAATGTCTGCAGACTTCCTCGTGCTGTTGTTGTGCTCTCTGTCAAGCAGTGTAAGCAAGCTATGGTGGTACCAGAATGTATGTCAACACCTACAGACTGTCCCCCAGCACATGCTGTTGTTGACACAAATGTACCTGTGATAAATACCTGAATCTGAATCTCATACATGGTGGCAGTGGCTCTGAGATACTGTTGATGAGAACATAAACTCCTGGGTCCATGATGACCATCAAGTACCCATCTACCAACACTCTGTCCGTAGACTTCGATGGGTCAGAAATTCATCTCCCACCTAGATATTTCAAAGGACATTTCTTGCAAAACATCAGGTAAAAGGTCAAAGTTGAAAGTTCAAAGTAAATTTGATTATCAAAGTGCATGTATGTCACCATATACAACCCTGCGATCTATTTTCCTGTGGACATACTCAGTAAATTCATTGAACAGTAACTATAACAGGATCAATGAAAGATCAACCAGAGTGCAGAAGACAACAAACTGTGCAACTGCAAATATAAATAAATAGCAATAAATAACAAGAACATGAGAGAGTAAGATAAAGAGTCCTTAAAGTGAGATCATTGGCTTTTAACTTTTAACTTTTAATGAGATCATTTAACTTTTCAATGATGGGGCAAGTGAGTGTGGTTACCCCTTTTGTTCAAGTGGGTAACTGTTCTTGAACTTAGTGGTGCAAATCTTGAAGCTTTTGTACCTTCTACCTGATGGCAGCATTGAGAAAAGAGCATAGCTTGGGTGGTGGGGATCTCTAATGATGGATGCTGCTTTCCTATGTGCTCAATGGTTGGGATGGCTTTACCCGTGATGTACTGAATCCGATCCACTACCTTTTGCAGGATTTTCCATTTGAAGGCATTAGTGTTTCCATATAAGCCTGAGATGCGGCTAATCAATACACTCTCCACTACATATCTGTAGAAGCTTGTCAAAGTTTTACTTATGTGTTGGGTCTAGGACAGGTCTTCTGAAATAGTAACACTCATGAATTTAAAATTGATGACCCTCTCCGTCTCTGATCCTGCGATGACGACTGGCTCATGGACCTTTGGTTTCCATCTCCTGAAGTCTACTATCAGTTCCTTGGTCTTGCTGAGTGACACTGGCGCTGATTAAAAAGGCTTCTTGTCAAATTTCCCATCTGAAGCTAGATCCCCCCAACAGCAGCATCAGACAGAAATAATTGTGGTATCACATCTACAGACATCCAGAGCAACGCACACAAAATGCTGGAGGAACTCAGCAGGTCAGGCAACATCTATGGGAAAGAGTAAACAGTCACCGTTTCAGGCCAAGACCCTTCATTAGGATTAAGAAGGAAGGGGAAAGAAGGTGCGGGTGGGGAGGAAGAAGTACAAGGTGGTGGGTAATAGGTCCAATGGAGACAGGAGGAGGGGTGAAGTAAAGAGCTGGGAAGTTGATTGGTGGAAGAGATAAGGGTCTGGAGAAGGGGGTATCTGATAGGAGGGGACTGAAGATCATGGAAGAAAGGGAAGGAGGAAGAATACCAGAGGGGTGTGGTGAGCAGGTAAGGAGATAAGGTGAGAGAGGAAAATGGGAATGGGGAATGGTAAAGGAGAGGTAGAAGGGATGCAATTACCAGACGTTCAAAAAATCGATGTTCATACTATCAGGTTGGAAGCTGCCCAGATAGAAAATAAGGTGTTGCTCCTCCAGCCTGAGTGGCCTCATTGTGGCAGTAGAGGAGGCCATGGACTGACATGTCAGAATGGGAGTGGGAAGTAGAATTGAAATGGATGGCCACTGGGAGTTCCCATTTTTTGTGGTGGACAGAGCAAAGGTGCTCAACGAAGCAGTCTCCCAACCTACATCAGATCCCACCGATATCCATGAGGTCACACCAGATACAGTCGATGACCCCAACAGACTTGTGGTGGTACTTGAACAGGTACATGGATAGGAAAGGTTCAGAGGGATATAGACCAAATGAAGGCTAATGAGATGAGCTTTGATGGGAATCTTGGTGGAGCCGGAGGGCCTGTTTCTGTGCTGTATACACAGAATGTCCTGTTGATAGTTTTGGCCAAAGATAAGGAGCGATGATGTTCAACTTAGGAATGTTGTGTCAGCCAATCAGGATGGAGGAATTGGGAGAAAGTTCTAGAAAAAGCTGCGATGAACACTGGTGGGGTTCATGGTCTTTTTGGCGGGAGATGCAGAGAGGAGAAGATCAGGAGAGATGGATATAAGATTTGATCCAATAAGAAGACACAATTGCAAGGAGTGCTTCGTGAGTCGAAGGAGTTCAAGATGGAAAGTTCTATCGGTGAATGGTGATGAGAATTGAACACCATGAGTAATAGTCATACCCAGCTTTTGGACAGTACAGGCTCCAGCGATGTGCACATTTAGACTTGTTTAATTCTAATGGGCCATTTTATTTTTTTTCTTCTTGTTTTCTTCCTCATGATAACTGTTTGATAAAGCTGAAGTTAGTAAATATACTTCCTTTATAATTTTATGTGGTGCATGATCTGTTATTTCTTGCTGACCGATAATTGTGTATGGGCAGTATTTATGCAGCATTCGCTCAAATTGGGGTTCCATTAATCAAAACATCCCAACTTTCCTGTTTGGTTGGACCCAAATCATACCGACCCTAGATGTACAGTATATTATTTAAGAAAGGTGGCCTTCTCACTGCTGAGTCCAGTGGTTGGCTAATGAGCCAAGTTTGCACAGGAGCTGATGGTGGCCATGGGAGTACAGAGATTTATAAGATTATGAGAGGCATAGAGTAGACAGGGAGTATCTTTTTCCCAGGGCAGAAATGCCTAATACCAGAAAACATGTATTTAAGGTATGAGGGGGGTAATTCAAAGGAGATGTTACAGTCTTAGAAGAGTACAGTACAGAAACAGACCCTTCAGCCTATCTAGTCCATGCCAAACTATTTAATCTGACGATTCCCATTGACCTGCTCAGGGACCATAGCCCTCCATACCCCCACCAGCCATGTACTTATCCAAACTTCTCTGAAACATAAATCAAGTTTGCATGCATCACCTGCCCTGGCAGCTCATTCCACACTCTCACCACCCTCTGAGTGAAGATGTTTTCCCACATGTTCCCCTTAAATATTTCACCTTTCAACTTTAACCTATGGCCTCGAGCTGTAGTACCACCCAACCTCAGTAGAAAAATGAGAGGGGCAAGGTTTTTTTCACACAGAGAGCGATGGGTGCCTGGGATGGAGGTAGAGGCAGATACATTAGAGATTTTTAAGAGACATTTTGATAGGCACATGAATGCAAGGAAAATGGAAGGATATGGACATCATGTAGGCAGAAGAGATTAGTTTAGTTAGCCATTTGATTACTGATTCTCCCTCTCTCTCTCTGAATGGTGAGAGAGAGTGTCTGCTGATTCACAAGACAGGGCAGCTCGTATAAGCTGCAGACTGTAAGATGAAAACAGTGAGCTGTTGCCTCTCACTATAGCAGGAGCGATATCTCTCTCCCTCGTTAGTAAGGGAGAGCCTGTCTGAGATGGAAAGGTATTGGGATGGACAGCAGTTTCTTTTAATGGACCATAGATGATCGTCTCTGGGAACTTTGCTGTTGGTTGGTAGCGTTTCACTGGAACAAGTGGGGGAAGGGGAGGGGCAGGTCTGATGCTTTGCTGCTGCATGTGTGGGAGAGGGAGGGGGTCTTTGGGGTTCTAACTTTTTCTATCATTGATTCTTTAGGGTTTTTTTCTGTTTTGTGGATGTCTACAAAGAATAAGAATTTCAGGTTGTTTTCTACATGCATTCCCTGATATTAAATTGAACCGTTGAACTAATTTAATTGGTTCAGCACAGGATTGTGGGCTGCAGGGCCTGTTCCTCTGTTGATTGTTCTCTGTTCTAAGGCTCTACGTCCCTTATTGGGTGCAGTGAGGTTGTAATAAACCTTTGTTGTTCATGGAATGGGATTACTTGCAGGTATATTTTTACCATTATGTGACATGCAACACAGGCCCATCTGGTGTGTGTACGCACAGGTGAAGAGAGAAACCGCGGACTGCTGGTACACAGTTACTATGAATGACCTCCGTCTGACTGAAGAGCTCTGAGCACATTCAATATACTCAACAGCTCCAGAGACAAACTTATTCACCTCACTCTTTAGCAAGAACTTTTAATAATGCAAACACTAATTAATAATTAAAACCAGCAAAGAGACAAAAATATATTTTCGCCAAAGCAGTGAACTGCTTCATGCAGGACTCCCTGGTGAGCAGTATTAACATTTTCAGTGACAAGGAGAGAGGAATCGTTGAACTGAAGCTTAAAGGTTGATGATAAATAGTCCTACCGGTAAAATTGGTCTTTGCTGATATTAACATCTAGATGTCCTGATCTGCGAGTCCACACACCGCCACTCGATGATGAATGGAGATGAAGCACCAGGCAGCTTCTGCTAATATCCTCAACAACTCCCATCCTTTCCCAGGTCATTTTCCTTGTTTCCACTGAGGTGCACAGGAAGAGGTAAACAGCCAGTCCAATCAGGAGGGAACAGATGGAATGAGGCAGGGGACAGTAGGCAGGGACCTGGTGCAAGGAACATACTCCACAGCAATTGGGAGTGACAATGGACAACAAGTTCTTTTCAAAGGTGTTGCTTTCTCAGAATATTTTTTGTTTACGATAGAAGCTTTGAAGCTGAGCTCAAATAAAATTTCAGACTACTTGTATCGCGTAGAAATTTGGAGAAACAAAAAATTAACCTTTATTGAACGTAATGCTTTGAATTGCATAATGGTGCTGATGCCTTGCAATATTTCAACTAAGCTAAAAATGTTTTGTTAATGATTTTCATTTCTACTCAGTGTCTGAGGCTCCTCGCTTAAGTGTCCAACAATAATCAGCCAGCGTTGATGGATTCCAGTTGCTCTGATACCATTTCTCCATGGCTGCAATGTCCTTTCACCATGCTTGTTGCTGACAGCGCCAAGATTTGCAGGGAAGGGGTCTAAATAGGTATGCAGAAAATGAATCTTGGTTTTATATGCTTGAAGCATGTTATCAACCAACTGCACATAGTTTGGTGCTCTGTAGTTGCCAAGAAAATATTCAGCAACAAACTTAAATGCCTTCCAGAGCCACCAGAAGGTCTTCGAATTGCCTGTCATTGATGATCTGTTTGATTTGTGGCTCAACAAAAATGCCTTCCTTAATCTTGGCATCAGTTATTCTAACTTGAATTATGAATTGAAATAACAAATACCAGCGATTTCAAAAAAAAATGGTGCTTGATAGGAAACTTCCATGGTGATTTTCATGATGAGCAGCCCAGAATCCGTAAGATACATCCAAAGTATTCAGGAAGCAAAATCTTTGTTGTCCGGGGCAATCAGAGGCAGAGTGTGAGCAGATTGCGATGAGCAGAAGGGGATGGGGAAGTTCTGGTCTGAAGCAACACATAATGTTCTAGAAGAACTTAACAGGTCAGACAGCATCTGTGGAAGGAATTGGACAGTGAACATTTCAAACTGGTAAATTACTTCAGATTGAGAACCTTTATCCAGTCCAGAAGAAGGGTTTCAATCTGAAACATCTACCGTCCTTTACCTGCCACAGATGCTGCCTGTCCCATCAGGTTTCTCCAGAACATTGTGCGTGCTCCTGGTTCCAGCATCTGAAGTCTCTGTATCTCTCAGGTACAATCTTGATGATGATGAAAGATTGTTACCCTTACTCTCCGGGTGGACTGGAACTTCATTTTTAATAGGTGTTTTTTTCACAATTGGCTTAATTCTGTGAGACTGAGGTTTTGCCCATGGTTGCCCACCTCCCACAGTCCAACACTAACTCCCACCACCCCTCCCTGGCATGAGCACAGCTGAGGTTTCAGCTGCTCCCAAAGAGAGCGTGCCTTTGCAAAATTCTTCTTTCCCATGAACTTTGTGGTTGTGTGTGGCCAGAGAGAACAGGGTTTTCTCTGTCTCCACTCTGACACTCTCATCTCCGAGCCAGCAGCTTGCTCCTCTGGGTCCAAATCCAAGGACTTAAAGGTGAGGGATGAAGATTCAGTGTGAGACATCTAAAGTCCCCTCTTTCAGCTGAGTTATTACACTGAGGCTCCACCTGCCCTCATACTCATGTCAAAGATCCCCGGTCAGTAGGTTCAAAGGGGAAGCAGAAGGTTCTTTCCCATTCTGCTATCCAAGGATTGTCCTGTCTCTTATTACATAGCTTGCTGGGTACAAACAACTCTTCTATTACAACAGTCAAGTATTGTCAAGTATTTTTGATTGGAAGGCACTCAAAAGTTTTCCACTTCTGTTGGAAAGGGAACAGTGCTGAACCACAGACCAGGCAATACTGCCCCCAGAGGCACGGTGTGTGGGTGGCAGAGGCAGGAAGACTGCCGAAGCTCAACGTGCAGGACAATATTTCAGCATCAGCGGTGTAGCTCCCTCCCAGTGAGCCCTTGCCCTTTACAAAGATTTGTCAACAAGTATCTCAGCATGAAACAGGTCCCACAGCCCAACTCGTCCGTGTCGACCATCATGTCCATCATGTCAGTCCCAGCATGTCTTATGAGGATAGGCTGAGGGAGCTAGGACTTTTCTAGAGTAGGAGTTCCCACCCATGTTTATGCCATGAACTGAGGCGTACATGGAACCCAGGTTGGGAACCTCTGGTCTAGAGTGGCGGAGGATGAGAGGTGACTTGATAGAGGTGTACACGATGATAAGAGGCATAGCTAGAGTGGACAGCCAGAGACATTATTCCAGGGCAGAAATGACTAATATGAAGGACCATAATTTTCAGGTGATTGGAGCAAAGTATAGAGAGTGGTGGGAGCATGAAACACATTGCCGAAGGTGGTAGTAGAAGCAGATACATTAGGGACATTTAAGAAACTCCTAGATAAGCACATGGATGATAGAAAAAAATGGAGGGTTATATTAGAGGGAAGGGTTATATTGATCTTGGAGAAGGTTAAAACGTCGGCACAACATTGTGGGCCAATAGGCCTGTACTGTACTGTACTGCAGTGTTTGATGTTTGACCCATATTCCTTTAAAACAGGTATTCCCAACCTGGGGTCAACGGACCCCTTGTTTAATAGTATTGGTCCATGGCATAAGAAAGTTTGGCATCCCCTGCTCTGAACTGTTCCTATCCATGTACCTGTCCAAACGTCTTTCCAATGTTGTTAATTCACCTGCCTCAGCCCCTTTCTCTGGTAGCTCATTACATCAATGAACCTGAAGAGGGTTCCCCTCAGGTCCCTGTTAAATCTTTCATCTCTCACCTTTAACCTGTGCCCTCTAGTTTTTTTTTGTTTTTTTCTTTCCTTTCCCTGGAATAAAGGCTGTGTGCCTTCATCCTATTTGTGTCTTTCATGACTCTATACATCTGTGGAAGCTCAGCCTAGTCGATCTCTCCCTGTAACCCAACCCCCCTGATCCTGGTAGCATCCTGGTAAACCTCTCCCAGCCACTGAGCACATCTACATGAAACGCTGTCGCAGGAAAGCAGCAGCCATCATCAGGGACCCCCAACCAGGTCATGCTCTCTTCTCACTGCTGCCATCAGGTAGAAGGCACAGGAGTCTCAGGACTCACACCACCAGGTTCAGGAACAGTTACTATTCCTCACCCATCAAGCTCTCAAACCAAAGGATAACTTCACTCAGCTTCTCTTGCCCCATCATTGAAGTGTTCCCACAACCTATGGATTCACTTCATCTTATGTTTTCATTACATGTTGCCTATTTATTTATTTATATCATTTCTTTCTTTTTGTATTTGCACAGTTGGACCATGAGACCTTAAAATATAGGAGCAGAATTAGTCCATTTGGCCCATCATGCCTGTCCTGCTATTTCATCATGGCTGATCCATTTTCCCTGTCAGCCTCAATTTCCTGCCTTCTCCCTGTATCCCCTCATGCCCTGATTGACCTAGAATCTATCAACTACTGCTTTAAATATACCCAATGAATTGGCCTCCACGGCCACCTTTGACAAGGAATTCCTCAGATTCACCACTCTCGGGCTATAAAGAAAATCCTCCTTGTATTGATTCTAAAAGGACACCCCTCTATTCTGAGGCCGTGTCGTCTGGTGCTAAACTCCCCACCACTGGTAACATCCTCTCCACATCCACTCTAGCCAAGCCTTTCAACTTTCAATAGGTTTCAATGAGAACACTCTCATTCTTCTGATTTCCAGTGAGTACAGGCCAAGAGCTGTCAAATGCTGCTCACATGATAAGCATTTCAATTCCAGAATCATTTTCGTGAACCTCCTTTGAACTTTCTCCAAGGTTAGCTTAGTTTGCTTATTTCTTAGTTTGCTGTCTTCTGCACTCTGGGTGAACATCCAAGTTGGGCAGTCTTTCCTTGATTCTGTCATGGTAATTATTCTACAGATCTATTGAGTATTCCCACAGGAAAATGAATCTCAGGGTTGTATATAGTGACATATATGTACATTGATAATAAAATTTACTTTGAACTTTTGAACTTTGAAATCTTCCCTGCAGTTTTTCCTGTTCAATGATATCCCTCCCTTTGTCATGTGAAGTGTTCACCAGGAGACTCTGATGCATAAAGACAAGAACGGTCAGGCTGGAAAACAATTTCTTCCCTCAGGCCTCTAGGCTTCTGAACTCCCTGCCACATCGCATTCGAAGTGTCACCAGATAATTTGTACTGAAACCTACAATATTTAATTCATGCACTTTATCTTGTTGATGTATACGTAATTCATTTGTAGATTTAATTCATACTTTCCAAATTTATTGTAGGTCAAGATGGTGCCAGTGATCTGTGTGTGTGTCTCTCTCTCTCTCTCTCTCTCCTTCTGTCTCTCTGTCTCTCACTGGTGCAGGTGTCTGTGTGTGCCTGTCTCTCTCTCTCTCTCTCTCTCTCTCTCTCTCTCTGTCTCTCTCTCCCCCCCTCTCTCTCCCTGTCTTCCCCCCCCTCTCTCTCTCTCTCTGTCTCTCTCTCCCCCCCCCTCTCTCTCTCCCTGTCTCCCCCCCTCTCTCTCTCTCTCTCTCTCTCTCTCTCTCTCTCTCTCTCTCTCTCTCTCTCTCTCTCTCCCCCCTCTCTCTCTCTCCCTGTCTCCCCCCCCCTCTCTCTCTCTCTCTCTCTCTCTCTCTCTCTCTCTCTCTCTCTGTCTCTCTCTCTCTCTCTCTCCCTCTCTCACTGCTCCCAAGGGAAGGTCCCTGCGTTCGAGTGGTCACTCTGTCCCGTAATGTAGCGGAGGATGGAACTGAAGTTCTGGGTCGGGGTTTATTGAATGGACTGTTGTGGACTCTTTCAGTTTTATGTTGTATATTCTGTGTTTTTGCCCATTCCTTGTTGCCGCATATGTGATTTGTTTTGTTTGTTTTTCTTGAGCAAGGGGTGATTGGGGTTTGATGTTCTTGTTGCCATTTGCGTGAATTGTTTGTTTACTTGCGTGATGGGGGTTGGGAGTTTGATGTTCTCGTTGAGGTTTAAGCAATTTGTTTTTTTTTTGCGTGGGGGTGGGGGTTTGATGTTTCTCTTTGAACAGGTCCATGGTTTTCTTTGTTTGGTGGCTGTCCGTGGGAAGGTAAATCTCAGGGTTGTTTACTGCATACATTCTCTCATAATAAATGTACCTTGAACCTTATACGCGTGTTGTGTGTACTACTGTGCTTTGCACCCTGGGATCTGGAAAAGTATTGTCTCCTTTGGCGGTATAGTTAAATAACAATAAACTTGACCAACACAATCAAAAGAAAAGATACACTGGAGAAAGTGATGGCACAGGTTTTTAATATAAAAACGTGTTCCAAGGGGGTCTTTAAAAACATCATGGGTGGAACGACTCATTTTACTATATAGATATATAAATGTAGAATAGCAATACATATATCTATACAAATATCTCCATCAAGATACCTTTATAGATATAGTGTAAGACACTTACACAGAAATTTATCCAGGCCAGCCAGATACAACAAATATCAAACATGAAATTAGTAGTCACTGAAAAGCACTCTGGAATCGTCTGAATCTTTGACCCCCATTTCTTTCCACACGTTTATGCGATACACCGTTACTTTCCAGTTTTAATAAATGGCCGAGCCTTGCCTTCTTCGGAAACGAGTGCAAACCAGATGTTGTTCCAGGCAGCTGTGAAACGACGTGCTCAGAATGCACCACAGATTGACGCCAGTTGCTTTGGATTGCAGACACATAATGACGAAGTTAAGAAAGAACTCGAGGGTGCGGTGAGGGCCCCTCCTTGTCCCCGGTGTTGTGCATCAGTCATCTTTACCCTGACAAGGTCCGGTGGTGTGGTGGTTTAAGGCATTGCCAAGTGCGCCAAGGGCTTCCCTGCCCGCGGCCTCCCGCCAAGGGTTACCAGTGGCCGAGTGCTGGCCCTCCAGTCATGATGCTGTCCTATCAGCTCACACTGTGCTCTCCAGCATCCACTCTGTGCTGCCGTATGTCGTTCTCTTGCTCTCCAGAGCAAACTCATCAGAGTTCAAATTCTGCCCGCTGCCGGTCAGGCTTGCTTTAGTCCGCGCCCGCCTTGGGTAACTGTGACTCTGGAACAGAGAATAGTCTCCATCAAAGGAGTGTCTATGCTGGGACCTTGGGAACTCGCAGGGCAGAACGGGAACGTTACCAAGCTTAATCTGCCTCTCTCTCCGGGGCAGGTTACCCTTGCTCGCCCTGATCAGACAGACTGACATGCTGGAGTCAGTGGTGCTTCCTTCGGTCGCTCTCTCTTCAGAAGACAACTGTGCCTCTTTCTGGAGGTCTGGGCTCGGCTTTGTCCTCCTCTGTGTGTGAGATAGAGAGTCCATTGTCATTCCGCTGCTGCTCGGAGGGCTGCCGCACTGTTCCCCCGACAGGTTTAATAGCACAGTCACCGAGCCTTTGGGGCAGTCACCGAAAATCTCCTGCGTGCACTCACCTGACCCCTCGGCTAGCTTGGAGCTGGACCGCGTCATGCCTCCCTGCTGACTGCCATTGGTCTGAGAGCAGACGTTGCTGACCGGCGTCTTGCCCTCACCTGCGTTGCTGTACACCTTGTAGCGGATCATCAGGATGATGATGAAGACCAAGACGGAGGCCACGATGATGCCGCCGATGATGATGATCATTGTCCCACCAAGGAACTGCGTGTGCATGGAGTGGCAGCGGGAGTACTCCTGCTCCGTAGTAAACTGCACGCAGCCCACCACTCTGGTCGCTGTCATCAGCGTGCTCCAGTCGTCGTAGACGGCCAGGATGCACAGGTCATAGTCGCGCCCTGGAGACAGGTCATTCACTAAGAAGGTTTTACTGGTGGATGGAATCATTCTGAAAGACAGAAAGCCTTCAGTTAGTCAAATTCATCTCTTGAAAAATGGAGTGTTGTTAATGGGGACTTCGCTTAAACCAGTTTAAATTTTAGACAGTCCATAAGGCATAGGAGCAGAATTAGGCCATTCAGCCCATTAACTCTGTTCTGCTATTCCATCATGGCTGAGTTATTAACCTTCTCAACCACATTCTCCTGCCTTCTCCCACATAGGACCCTAAGGTATAGCAACAATACACACAGAGTGCTGGAGGAACTCAGTAGGTCAGGCAGCATCTATGGAAATTAATAGATAGTCGATGCTTTGGGGCGAGACCCTTCATCAGGACTCAACAGCAGCAAGTCAGAACATTTGAACGGACAATGAACATACATGTAAATGCCATTGGAAATAAAACATGACAGCACCTCTATTTCCTTCGGAGTCTGCGAAGATTTGGCATGTCATCTAAAACTTTGACAAACTCCTATAGGTGTATATCAGCGAGTGTACTGACTGGCTGTATCACGGCCTGGTATGGGAACACCAATGCCTCTGACCGAAAAATCCTACACAAGGTAGTGGACTCGGCCCAGTCCATCACGGGTAAAGCCCTCCCAACCATTGAGCACACCTACATGAAACACTGTCATAGGAAAGCAGCATCCATCATCAGAGATCCTCACCACCCAGGACATGCTCTGCTCTCGTTGCTGGTAGAAGGTACAGGAGCCTCAGGACTCACCACCAGGTTCACAGACAGACACTACCCCACAACCATCAGGCTCTTGAACAATAGGGGATAACTACACTCGTTTGCCCATAATTGAAATATTCCCACAACCAATTATCTCACTGAGGGACTCTTTATATTGTTATTTCATGTTATTTATTGCTATTTATTGATATTTGCATTTACAGGGTTTGTTGTCCTCTGCAGTCTGGTTGATCTTTCCTTGATCCTGTTCGGTAGATTTGCTGAGTATGCCCACAGGAAAATGAATCTCAGGGTTGTATATGGTGACACATAGGTACTTAGACAATAAAAGTTACTTTGAACTTTGAAACAAACCATGGATGCTAACTCAGTATTTGTTTTGGTCTCTTTCTGCGCTACTTATTTAATCACAACACTGGGCCACATACCTATATACAGCTAGTGTGCCTAAGACTTCAGCACAATCAACACCATCATCATTCTGTGCCAAGTCATACGACGGGCAATCATGATCTAAACATAACCATAATTGCTTTTGGCAATTTTTTCTACAGAAGTGGTTTGTCATTGCCGCCTTCTGGGCGGTTTCTTTGCAAGACGGGTGACCCCAGCCATTATCAATACCCTTCAGAGATTGTCTGCCTGGCGTCAGTGGTCGCATAACCAGGACTTCTGTTCTTTTGATTGCTGTGTATAAGATACTTGTCCCTTTGAACAGTACTGTAGCAATATTATGTATTGCACTGTACTGCTGCCACAAAGAAAAACAAATTTCATGACATATGTGAGTGATGATAAACCTGATTCAGAAATTGGTCTCTTCTGTGGACTGAGAGTGGGAAGGGGGCAGGGAGAGGGGAATCATGGTTGGAAAAAGGGGAAGAGTGAGGGGAAGGAGCTGGAGGCACCAGAGAGACATTCTGTAATGATCAATAAACCAACTGTTTGCAATCAAATGACCTTGCCTGGTGTCTCAGGGCTGGGTGTGTCTGCACCTGCACAATTCCAACCCCATCCCATCACTCCTTCTCTGCCACCTGTCCCACACCACTCCCACATGCTCCACCCTCACCATTCCCAACACCCTTTGCTTCCACCAGATTTACAAACTTGCTCTCCACTCCACGTTGACCAATAAAGTATTGGGCAGAAGTCTTAGGTGCCCTAGCTATATATACTGTACATTGCATATTCTTTTTGTAATTTATAGTTTTTTTGATGCACTGCAATGTACTTCCACTGCAAAACGACAAACTTCACGGCATATGCCACTGATACTAAACCTGAGTTGACTTTCCCCATGCTGGAAATATAAATAAAGATCAGCTTTATATCTGCAAATATCACCACACTTCCAGTGCCAATAGAGTGCCCACAGCTCACTAACCTGAACCATCTGTTTTTGGTATGTGGGAGGAAACTGGAGCACTTGGAGGAAATTTACATGGTCACAGAGGGAACGTACAAGTTCCTTATAGACAGCAGTGGGAATTAAACCCCGATTCCTGATTGCAGGCGCCATAAAGCATGGCGGTAACCGCTTTGTTACTGCACCCCCACCCCCCATGTCAAACACCAGAGGACATACTTTTAAGGTTAGAGAGGGGAAGATTAAAAGTGACATAAAGGGAAGGTTTTTTTTTTACCCAGAGATTAAATAAACATGCCCCTGAGATGGGTAACCAGGGATAGCAGTGAAAATAGGAAGTTTAAAGTTTAAGAGCTTTTTAGCTGAAGATGATCATCATTACGTGCCATGTCATGTGATATGGGTGATTATGGTGACCATGATCATTCTTGGTAAAATTTTCTACAGAAGTGGTTTGCTATTGCCTTCTTCTGGGCAGTGTCTTTACAAAAAGGGCAACCCCAGCTATTATTAATACTCTTCAGAGGTTGACTGCCTGGCATCAGTGATCACATAACCAGGACTTGTGATATTGCCCAGCTGCTCATACAACCATCCACCACCTGCTCTCATGGTTTCATGTGACCTTGATCTGGGGGGGGGGGTTGGGGGGGGGAGGTAAGCAAGTACTGCACCTCGCCCAAGTACTGCACTTCACCCAAGGGTGACTTGCAGGCTCGCAGAGGGAAGGAGAGCCTTACACCTCCTTTGGTAGAGACAAATCTCCACTCCAGCACCCTGCCTTTTAGATAGACACATCAATTACATGAACATGGAGGGATATGGATCATACCCAGGTGGAGAACATTCAGTATAAATTAGATGAGGATCAGCACAATATTGTGGATAGAATGTCTTGTTCATTGCTGTTCTGTTCTTTGTCGCAGGGATACACTCTAAGGAAGTTGTGTATTGTCAGTTTTCCGATTTACACACTTACAACTGTCCCTAAAGACCACAAATGGTCTCTTGCCACGTCACCATCCACAGCTTTGAAGCTCACCCATGTCCTTCCTCACTGCTGAGGTCCTTGCCTGTCGCATCTCCCAGATTGACTGCTCCAAACTCCCACTGTTCCTTAACCAAAAGCACTTCCCTCAAATTCTCCATGATCCTGACACTAACCAACTTCAATTCTTTGTATAAATTGGCACTAAGATAGGCACAACGTGTGCCAAATGGCCTGCCCTGTGCGGTTCTGTTCTGTGTTTTAAACTGAATATTAAACACCAATCTCTGATGGATAGGGGACAGGAGAACGAAGAAGTGTCATTCACCTCTCACCAAGATGATGACGATCATAAGACCGTAAGACATAGAAGCAGAATTAGGCTGCTCAGCCCATCGAGTCTGCTCCAACATTTCATCATGGCTGATTTATTATCCCTCTCAACCCATTCTCCTGCCGTCTCCCCATAATCTTCTGACGCCCTGATGAATCAAGAATCTATTACTGTAATCTCTAATGACTTGGCATCCACAGCTGTCTGTAGCAATGAATTCCACGGTTCACCATCCTCTGGCTAAAGAAATCCATCCTCATTTCTGACATAAAGAGACACCCTTCTATTCTGAGTCTCTCCCCTCTCAATCCTACCCCAGACTAATAAAGGGCAGAAGCCCTTTTGGTCCTCGTCCCGGTCAAGATGGTGCCTGCATTCAATGCTCCTTTGTCAACATTTTCTGGATAGATCATGAAACTGTATATTTCACTTGTTTTAAGCCTCTTAC
The DNA here is from genome assembly GCF_963921235.1 of Mobula hypostoma. Classification (NCBI taxonomy): domain Eukaryota; kingdom Metazoa; phylum Chordata; class Chondrichthyes; order Myliobatiformes; family Myliobatidae; genus Mobula; species Mobula hypostoma. Next base: position 10,796,468 of record NC_086108.1, on the reverse strand, counting down.
ATTTGATTTTTGTCTTGGATGTTGTAATTTGAAGTTTGGAAATCATATGGGTGTTTCAGCAGTCTCCAAGGGGATTCCAGAAGGTAGAGTCAGCGTACGGGAACCTCGTGGCGAGTAAGCTGCAAGCTGATGTTTGACTCAATTTTGCCAATTAAATCTTGCGTTGTTCACTGATTAAAGTGGCAAGGGAGATTGAAAAGCTGGCCGCCTACCTTTTTATTGCTGGTGAGATCTCTCTGCTATGGAAAGGGAGAATGTTGCCCAGGTTTTCTGCTTTTTGAATGTTGGCTTGGACTGCGGACTTTTTTTTTGTATTCTGTGTTTTGAGCCTGATCTATCTCATTTATCTGTGCACGGTGAGGAGAATTTGGGGTTGATGTGCCTGTTCCATTTTTGTTCATTGTTTTGTGCGGGGAGGTGGGATTTGGGGGTCGATGATCGTGCTGCCATTCTTTTCTTTCTTGGTTTCACGGCTATCTGGAGAAGAAGGTTTTCAGAGTTGTATACTTGGATAATAAATGGACCTTTGAGCTTCTCTACTGACAATCCCATTAGATCACAAACCATGGACATACACCTAACAGGAGACTCCCTTGAAAACCCTCCCAACATCTCTGCTGAATAGGACAGGGTGTGGTTCTTCTGAACCTCTCCAAGTCCAGTGCTCAACGGAAAAAGTTTCATGACAAGGGAAGGCCAATCACATTGCTTACTCGACACATGATGCCTCCTGTACAGTTATTAAACATGAACCAGTGACCATTGTGACAAGAATACACATAAATTAAGATGTTTTCTGGCCTGGGCTTGAACCAGTGGCATCAGCAGTGGTCTGCCACCTGTCCTCAGGGGAGGGAGAGATAAGGCACACAATGAAGCAGCATTTGGAGGTGTTAATGAAGAAGCCATCAGTCTGAGTATTGTCAAGAGTGGCTCCCCCTTTGAACCCTGAACTGTTTGAAGTGATGGACAGGCGATACTCCAGCAGGGGGATAAAAACGGACAGGTTCGCTAAGGCAGGACACACACGACACACACAACACTCGAGGTAACGAGACCCTGGAAGCGGTGCGCCTCTCACGAGTTGGTGGGAAGTACCAGACAACGCACAGGGTGGAATGGTACGATCAGCGGGAACCCGGTGTGTGTCCACCCTTGCTTGGGTGCCGGGTTCACTGCAGAGGATCGACCGCATCTGGAGGAGGGGTCACAGTCGGTGACATCAGCTGACATCACAAAGGACCCGCCCGGAAGCTGCTTGTGAGCAATATCGCCGGTCTGTGAGTGGAAACCGTTTCTGAATGATCATTCATTCCCGTTCTCTCTCTCTCCCTCCCCCCACGTTGTCCATCGCCATGGCAACGATTACTGCGAACTGAACTAAATTGAACTGGACTTTTGTGTCACTTTGAAATTGGTCATTTACCCCTAGACAACGATAGAGCTTGATTGATCCTGTTATCTTAATTCTGTGCACGTGTGTTTATCATTGCTGAACTGTTGCATTTATTATCCTTTCGATTACTGTGTTGCTTGTTTCTTTAATAAAACTTTCTTAGATCTAGTAATCCAGACTCCAACTGAGTGATCCATTTCTGCTGGTTTGGCAACCCAGTTACGGGGTACGTAACATAAGTGGGGTTCTCGTCCGGGATTTTGAACGCTAAATTTGGGACGGAGTAAATTGATTGGGTTAAAATTCCTGAAAGAAAGAAGAGACAAACAGCAGAAATGGAGGCTGAGGAATTTATAACGGCGCCGACCTTGGAGGCATTAGAGGATGCCAGGAAATCGGAATTGGTAGCTGTGGCCAAACGGTTGAATCTTGCTAAGGGGAAGTCAACAATGAGGAGAGAGGAGATACACAGAGCTATCGTAGAGCACTATGTATCTAAAGGTGTGTTTCCCCAAGGCGAGCTGGGGGTGGTGTCTATTGAAAAACCTGCTGGAGATGCGGTACAGGTGCAGCTCGAAAAACTGAGACTCGAGCACGAGTTCCGGGTACGGCAGTTGGAGCGGGAAGAGAAAGGGAGAGAGTTAGAAAGGCGGGAGAAAGAGAAAGAGTTAGAAAGGCAAGAGAGAGAGAGGGAGAGACAGTTGGAGAGAGAAGAGAAAGAGAGGCAATGGGAGTGAGAAGAGAAAGAGAGGCAGAGGGAAAGGGAATTTGAGCTGGAGAAGTTAAAGTTAAGGGCCGAACAGGGGCTCATGCCGAACCAAGGTGGAGGGTTTCGGGCGACCCAGGAGGTTAGGCTGGTTCCCCCATTTGACGATACCGACGTGGATCGGTACTTTCTCCACTTCGAAAAAGTGGCTATAAGTCAGGACTGGCCGAGGGATAAGTGGGTTGTTTTGCTTCAAAGTGTACTGAAAGGGAAAGCCCAAGGAGCTTACTCGGCTTTGTCCGCAGAAGATGCCCAGAGGTATGAGGTGGTGAAAGAGGCCATCCCCAGGATTTATGAGTTGGTCCTAGAGGCATACCGGCAGAGGTTCCGGAATGCGAGGAAGCAGTGGGACCACACGTATTTGGAGTTTGCCCGTGAGATGCAGACATATTGTGAGCGTTGGTGCGCCTCGAAGGGGATAGAGGGTGATTATGACAGACTGCTACAGCTGATCCTGATTGAGCAGTTTAAAGGTTGTGTCCCTGAGGGTATGAGGCCCTACCTCGATGAGAAAGAGGCAGCCATGTTAGTCGCAACTGCTAAGTTAGCGGATGAGTATGCGTTGACGCATAAAATGAAGTTTGCCCCGAGTAAAGACTACCAGAAGGGTAGTCAGGACGGCCGGGAGAGTCCGCCGGAAAAGTCAGAAAGTAAGCCGGGGACTAGTGAAAAGGATAAGGTAGACCGGGAGCAGTCTGGCAGGAAGTCTCCTTGGATCGTCTGCTATAATTGCCGGAAAGTCGGACACTTTGCGTCCAGGTGCTTTGCCCCAAAGAAGGAGACGGGAAAAGGGAAGACAACGATTTTGAATGACTGTATTGAGCTGTTAAGCGAACCGCTAGGGAAGGACAGGTCTGCCAAAGTTCAGGAAGGGCGCGAGAGGTTTATCTCGGCCGGATTGGTGTCAGTGAAGGAGGGGTTAAAACCAGTTCCAGTGCGGATCTGGAGAGACACGGGAGCGTGTCAGTCACTAATACTGAAGAGTGTATTAGAGTTTAGCTCGGAGACCCAGACTGGGGAGGTAAAGGTCAAAGGTGTTGGGGAAGGGACAGAGTTAGTCCCTTTGCACCAGATACACTTACAAAGCAACCTGGTCTCTGGACTAGTCACAATCGGGGTGAGGTCCGAATTACCGATGAAAGGCGTGGAAGTCTTGCTCGGTAATGACGTCGCCGGGGGAATCGTGTTCCCAATCGTGAGATTGACAGGTCAGCCTGCCAGCGGTGAGGCCCTGCCCATGGACTCACAGGTTCATCATGGGGCTGCGGTACTGAATTTAGCTGCAGTGGTAAATTTAGCTGAACCTTGCTAAACCTTGCTTTAGCTGAATCTGCCAACCTTGTACAAGAAGGGGGTAGAAAATGAAAAGGAGGAGTGTAGTGAGACAAGAGGTAGTGAGAGAGCTGGGACAGACGTAGCAGTAGCCAGGAAAGAATTTGTGCAGACGCGGGAGTGAGACGAGGGGCTGATGGTTTCGGCAGAGACAGCTCTCTCTGATGCAAACTTGATAAGGGAACTAGTAGGCTATTGTGCGGAGGAGGAAGTGCTAAGGAAGAAAGGGAGACCAAGTACCGTACCCGCAGATGAGGAATGGGGGGTGGTGCAAAACAGTTATGGGGATGAGGTTTTTAACATGGCCCACGAGGTACCCCCCGGTGGACATTTTGCGGTGCTGGAGGAAACAGTTGGTGGAATCATGAAAGAGATTTACCGGCTGCCCAAGGTGAAGGATGTTATTGATCATAACCGACGCGAACTGAGACAGTCACAGGCTTTTGATATGCTAACAAATCTAGTCGGTGTTAGCGTGGAAATCAATGAAGCTAGGGGCCCCCGATAAGAGAAAAAAACCATTTTGAAAAGATTAGTATGGGACCGATCAGATGGGAGAAGGCTATTGTTTTGGCCAGGTCTACTGATAAGGTCTCTCCCTTAATCCCCGAACAAAGCGGCTCTTTAGGAGAAGTAATTAAACGACTCGCACCCGTGTGTTTGATTGTCCCGAGGCGATGCAAAAAACTGGGACGTTGGGTGGTGTCTGTTACAATAGGTCAGCCTAGTAAACAACATTCATATATAATGAGTAATTCAGTGACTAAAGGGCTGATGAACCCAGAGGTGTGTATTGGCAATTTAATACGGCTGTCTGAAGCCAGCTTGATAGTGAACCTTGAAAAAAATGAGTTCGGCCACGCGAAGGTCACTTACCTGGGAATTGTGGTGACACAGGGGCAGCTGGCAGTGATGCAAGCTACAGTGCAGGCTATCGCTGACCTCCCAACCCCGACAGACAAGAGGGCCCTCAGAAGGCTCTTGGAGATGGTGGGGTACTGTGGGAAGTTTTGCAATAACTCTGCGGTCACTACCCCTCCCCCTCCTACTAAGCCCTTGCGAGAGAAAACTGAGGCGGAATGGGACGACCCTTGTTATTGTGGTCCGGGACAAAACCAAATGAGAGGTTACATTGATCGCAATTCATCAGTGTTTTTGGCCACTATGAAGTTTGCTGAGTTGGAGCCTGGTCTAAGGGATTATTAATAACACATATAAAAGGAACAGAAACTGTGATGACTGTCTGTCAAGGTGTTGACAACTTCAAACTGGCTGTGTTAGCCAAATAGCTGATAAAGATGTATATTTGTGTGTGTATCAAATAATGTACTCATGTTTGTAATTTTTACCTCCCGGTAAAAATCCTTAAAGGGGGGAAGTGTGACGAGAATACACATAAATTAAGATGTTTGCTGGCCTGGGCTTGAACCAGTGGCATCAGCAGTGGTCTGCCACCTGACCTCAGGGGAGGGAGAGATAAGGAACAATGGAGCAGCATTTGGAGGTGTTAATGAAGGAGCCATCAGTCTGGGTATTGTCAAGAGCGGCTCCCCCTTTGAACCCTGAACTGTTTGAAGTGATGGACAGGCGATACCCCAGCAGGGGGATAAAAAGGGACAGGTTCGCTAAGGCAGGACACACACGACACACACAACACTCGAGGTAACGAGACCCTGGAAGCGGTGCGCCTCTCACGAGTTGGTGGGAAGTACGGGACAACGCACAGGGTGGAATGGTACGATCAGCGGGAACCCGGTGTGTGTCCGCCCTCGCTTGGGTGCCGGGTTCACTGCAGAGGATCGACCGCATCTGGAGGAGGGGTCACAGTCGGTGACCTCAGGTGACATCACAAAGGACCCGCCCGGAAGCTGCTTGTGAGCCATATCGCCAGTCTGTGAGTGGAAGCCATTCTGAATGATCAGTTGTTCTCATTCTCTCTCTCCCTCCCCCCACGTTGTCTATCGCCATGGCAACGATTACTGCGAACTGAACTAAATCGAACTGGACTTTTGTGTCACTTTGAAATTGGTCATTTACCCCTAGACAACGATAGAGCTTGATTGATCCTGTTATCGTAATTCTGTGCACATGTGTGTTTATCATCGCTGAACTGTTGCATTTATTATCCTTTCGATTACTGTGTTGCTTGGTTCTTTAATAAAACTTTCTTAGATCTAGTAATCCAGACTCCAACTGAGTGATCCATTTCTGCTGGTTTGGCAACCCAGTTACGGGCTACGTAACACCATCAACATTTTAAAACATAAAATCCATGCCATGACTTCCCAGAGGAAAAGTCGCGGGACTGTCTGATAGTGGGGAGGGATGGTCTGTTGGTGAATTAAATGGTTTGATGATGCGGCAGGACAGTCTGTTGCTGTGGTGGGTCAATTTGATGGTGGGGCAGGATAGTCTGATGCTGTGGCAAGAAGGTCTGATGGTGGGTCGGGACAGTCTGATGGTGGAATACGTGGTCTGATGTTGTGGCAGGGTGGTCAGAAGGTAGGGAGAGGGCACTCTGATTTTGGAGTAGATGCTCTGATGGTGTGGGAGGATGGTCTGTTGGTGAATTAAATGGTTTGATGATGCGACAGGACAGTCTGTTGCTGTGGTGGGTCAATTTGATGCTGGGGCAGAAAAGTCTGATGCTGTGGCAAGACGGTCTGATGGTGGTGCGGTACGGTTTGTCGGGACAGTCTGATGGTGGAATACGTGGTCTGATGTTGTGGCAGGGTGGTCAGAAGGTAGGGAGAGGGCACTCTGATTTTGGAGTAGATGCTGTGATGGTGTGGAAGGATGGTCTGTTGGTGGACTAAATGGCCTGATGGTGGCGCAGGACAGTCTTGATGGTGGGAAGCAGTCTGGTGGTGCTGCAGGGAGGTCTGATGGTGGCTGTTTTGGTCTGATGGTGCGGCAGGATAGTCTGATGGGCGGGGTGGTAAGGTCTGAGGTGGGGAGGGACAAACCACTGCCTCACAGTTCCGGAGTTCTGTGTTTGATCCTGTCTCAGTCTCTGTCTGTGTGGAGTTTGCACGTTCCCCCTGTCACCCCTGAGGTTTCCCTGGGTGCTCCCAATTATCATCAGGCCAGGTTAATAAGCCACGGGGCAATGCTCCCAATACTCCCAATGCGTGGGTGGCTAAAGAATCGTGTGGCTGTTAATGGACACGCGAGAGAAATTTTTTCCCAGGGAAGCAGATGGTGGACAAAATGTATGGCAATGCTGGTGTGCTCCAAGATACCAACTGGCTCCCTTCTAACTTGTAATAAAATATGGATTCAATGCTACCTCGTAGACTACCATCTCCCAGTCTCTGATGTTGACACAGCCGGTTAGATTGCTCTCCATGGTACATCTGTAGACATTTGTGAGTGTCTTTGGTGACACACCAAATCTCCTCAAACTCGGAATCAAATCCAATTTTGCATCCACCTATCACCTGTCCCATCCACTCCCTTCATCATTTTCTACCAGCAATCTTCCCCCTATCTTTCAGTCCCGATCTGAAACATTGACTGTTCATTTCCCCGTCTGACCTAAGTTCCTGAATAATCCTGTTGATTGTCAGTTCTCCGAGTCTGTCATTACAACGTCCTCTTGTACTCAGTGTTGTCCTGAGGCAGATAGAGTACAAAGTATTGGCGTGCTAATGACAGTGCGATGTGCAGCGACTGGAGTTATTCAGAACTGATGAATCGACACAAAAAGAAAAGATCTATCAGAATAATAAGTGAATCCTCTGCACCACAACTGCCGACATTTATGGCTGGTGTGCTCTCATAAAGGTGAGCGATGAGAGTGCTGGGGGTTGGAACAGTTTTCCAAACCAGAGTCAGCATTAAACTCTTGCAGAGTGGGGACAGCACAGGTAAGATATAAAGCAAGGTTACTTTGAATTGTCTCATAACACACAACCAGGACAGGGACAATGCATGCTATGTACAGTATCAAACTCTGTCAACATTGTCGGATCTCACACGCCCAGGAGCAGGGACAGAACTAGCTATATATAGTATCGAACTCCGTCTGCACTGTCTGATCAACCGTTCACAGGGTGGGGACTGTATATGTTAAATACAATAGAAATCTCCCTCTATACGCTCCCATCACACACTCTCAAGGCAGAGTCAGTACCGGTTATATACAGTATCAAACTCCCTCCGCACTGTCCGATCACACACTCCCAGGGCAGAGTCAGCACAGGTGATATACAGCATCAAACTCCCTCCGCACTGTCCGATCACACACTCCCAGGGCAGAGTCAGCACAGGTGATATACAGTATCAAACTCCCTCCGCACTGTCCGATCACACACTCCCAGGGCAGAGTCAGTACAGGTGATATACAGTATCAAACTCCCTCCGCACTGTCCGATCACACACCCCCAGGGCAGAGACAGTACCGGTTATATACAGCATCAAACTCCCTCCACACTGTCCGATCACACACTCCCAGGGCAGAGTCAGTACAGGTGATATACAGTATCAAACTCCCTCCGCACTGTCCGATTACACACTCCCAGGGCAGAGTCAGTACAGGTGATATACAGCATCAATCTCCCTCCACACTGTTCGATCACACACCCCCAGGGCAGAGTCAGTACAGGTGATATACAGCATCAAACTCCCTCCGCACTGTCCGATCACACTCCCAGGGCAGAGTCAGTACAGGTGATATACAGTATCAAACTCCCTCCGCACTGTCCGATCACACACTCCCAGGGCAGAGACAGTACCGGTTATATACAGTATCAAACTCCCTCCACACTGTTCGATCACACACCCCCAGGGCAGAGTCAGTACAGGTGATATACAGTATCAAACTCCCTCCGCACTGTCCGATCACACACTCCCAGGGCAGAGTCAGCACAGGTGATATACAGTATCAAACTCCCTCCGCACTGTCCGATCACACACTCCCAGGGCAGAGTCAGTACAGGTGATATACAGCATCAATCTCCCTCCACACTGTTCGATCACACACCCCCAGGGCAGAGTCAGTACCGGTTATATACAGTATCAAACTCCCTCTACACTGTCCGATCACACACTCCCAGGGCAGAGTCAGTACAGGTGATATACAGCATCAATATCCCTCCACACCAGGGTTTCTTAACCAGTGTACTGCGAGAGAATGTGATTATAAAAAGTAAACATATTTCTTTGAACTTGACGTAATGCGCGATGCTAGTGCTTGTACTGGTGGGCAGTGACCGAGCAGCCCCATTAACATTCTCGATGGAGATAGGTCTCTCAGCCCAGAGTGGCAGTGCACAATCAGACCGTGTTTATTCTCAGGTTTTGATGCGAGATAAGGGGGGCTGTTGATAATTGGTGAACATTGTATTGCACAGAGGGGAGGATGGTGGGCTGATAATTGGTGAGCACTGTATTGCGTGGAGGAATCACGGTAGGCTGATGAGGACCGTGAAGCACGTTTTGCAAGCATTGAATGGACTCACCCAACTTGGGCTGTGACGTTAGCACCTCCCTCATGAATTACCTCTCCCAGATTCCCCTTGCACGTCGCTAACTAACTGGTGAGCAAAAACACTCCACCAGTGTGGTGGAAACTTGCAGGGAAATTTTCATTCCAATTACGGTCCAGTGTGGCGATTTTTGAAGAGGAGGTGTGAGATGGAAGGGGAGGATTCTAGGCCTCGGCCTACGGACAATTCTGATAAGGTTAATGATGAAGAATTACATTCTTCTCAGTCATTTCACTGCACTCGTGCAACAATGGACAGAAAAACAGTTTATTTACTATAAAAGTTTATTTACACAACAAATACACAAAGTACAAACATTATTTTCAAGACAGTGAATAAATTCAAATTAAAATATGATTACTATTGTCCATAAAACAGTCAATTCCTGAGGGGAGGGGGTCATTACTCCTGGAAATCCCTCATTATGACTGTATGCTCCCTCTCAAAGGACAGCCGGGCATGAACGCATCCTCGGAAAAGAGACAGGTCGTCGGCCCGGGCAGCGCCCTCCACCTTCCGCCACCTAGACCCGTGAATGTCCATCTTGGCCAGGCCCAGGAGCAAACCCACCGGGAGATCTTCCTCACGACCCGCACCCTTCCATACTGGGTGCCCGTTATTGAAGAGCACGGGGCTAAAGTGCAGCCAGAAGCTGAGCAGCAGCCCCTGCAGAAACTCAAAGAGCGGCTGCAACCTCTTGCATTCCGTGTAAGCACAGTACACTGACTCCTCCCGGACAGGTGGATGGGGGGGGGGGGTCAGTGAACCTGTTGTACGGTACTGCCTGATGCAACACCTTCCACCCCAGGTCCATGTTGTACGGGGGAAGCAACCCTGCATAAGGAGATTTCCACTGGGAACTTCCTTCGCTGCCAGATGGTAAAACAGGCCGCCAAGGTGAGTCTGGTCAGCAGACGAAGGGAAGAGAGTGAAAGGTGTGTAGGAGCAGCCCCTACAAGAAACGTTTTGGAGCATCACGGAGGGGCACGGTAGGCATCCCTGCGAGACGGCTCACGTTCCATGGCACCCAATCCTCATTGTATCCCGAGGCCTGGTTCTGACGAGCTCTCCCAGCCCATCAGGTGGCGATGCAGCCGGAAACTCTCCACTTCCTCGAGCCTACACACCCACTGTAACAGGATTGGGACCAATCTCCCTCGCAGCCTGAGCACCGTCCCCCACGAGCACAGGGGCAGCATGTCTGAATGAGACTAGACTCCATACCTTCAACAGCTCTCAGTAAAACCGAGGCAGTTCCCTCAACGTGATGCTGTGTGCTGGAAGTCGTGTGCCCTCCTGCAGCCAGTGTCCCCGGTGGAGAAAGTGCGTCACCAGCGCATGCCATCTTGGAGGGTGGTCACGGTACGGGTATCTCTGCCAAGTCCTAAGGTGGAGAGCTGCCACCAGTTACATAGACTGGTGATCCAAGTTGTCCTATTCCATGGCAAACAACTTACAAATACAGCTGTGGCTCCAGTAAAATTCAAATATTTAACTACAAATCACAGCCATATGACACGTAAAAGTGCTGATTATTTTAAACAGTAATTTGAATCTCAAAACAAACAGATTAAAACTTTTGAAAATAAAGTCACAGTCAGTAAAAGGATTCAGGAAGCAAGTTGTTTAGTAGTTTTAAGACCAGTTCACTGGAGAATGTTTAAAAAGCTGTGTGAACACCTGGACAAAGAGCACACCAACCTCCTGCTCCATACAGATATCTGGAGGCTCAGCAGAGGGAGAGTTCTCAACAGGGTGTTTGAACTGGAAGGTGAATTGCAAAACATAGGAGGCCAGATTTTGCAAAGTGCTTTGAAGAGGAAGAATATCTGCAGAAACTAGCCTACTTAACAGACAGTTTTTATTGTATGAACCAATTGATCAAGTCCCCGTAAGGCTCTGGAGAAAATATTTTGACTTCAAGTGACAAGATTCTTGGATTTAAAAGGAAGTTGAATCTTTGGGAAAATCATGCTGGAAAAGGAAATCTTGAAATGTTTCCACTGCTGCTTGGGCTTGAGAGTGAGAAAGGATATCAGAAAGTCTCAAGTCTTATTGAAGATCGCCTGGAAGAACTGCAGAACAAAATTGAACAGTATTTTTCCTCCCTTTCAACACTAATGTATGACTGAGTGACAAACCCTTTCTCTGAATCTTCTGCTCAGCCTGAGAACTTGACTTTGAGAGAAGAGGAAGAACTTTGTGAACTGCACTCTGATCATGCACTCAAGATGAGATTTACTGCCCTGCCCCTGGACAAGTTCTGGATTTCTGTGAAAGAGTACCCTGCCATTCTTAGGAAAGCAATGCACATTTTGTGTAGTTTTCAACTTCTTACGAGCGTAAGCAAGTTTTTTCTTGTTTAACAAGCATCAAGAGCAAGGATAGAAATCGTTTCATTTCAGTTGAATGTGAAATCCATATGTGCTTCTCTCAAGTTCAACCCAGAAATGAGAAATTTATTATGTTTGCCTTATTAATTTTTAAAATTTATGAAATAGAAAGAAAGCGTAATTTCAAGAAAGATAAGTAAGGCTTAACTGTTTTTTTTTTAAGAAAGACTGGCTACAAATTATTCTCTACTCTAAAGAGCCAAGCCAATTATTTTTGGATTATTATACCTACAACTTACTGATCACGCTAACGTACCATGAGCTTTAAATATAATAATTTTTATGCAGGAATTCCCTGAGACCTGAAAATAATTTCAAGGGTTCCTCCAGGACAAAAAGGTTGAGAAAGGCTGCACTACACTGTATGATGAAACACTCCCAGGGTATGGACAGTGCAGAATATACACAGTATCATACTCCCTCTACACTATCTGATTACACACTCCCAGGGTATGGACAGTGCAGGATATACACACAGTATCAAACTCCCTCTACACTGGCTGATTACACACTCCCAGGGTATGGACAGTGCAGGATATACATAGTATCATACCCTCTACACTCTCTGATTACACACTCCCAGGGTATGGACAGTGCAGGATATACACAGTATCATACTCCCTCTACACTATCTGATTACACACTCCCAGGGTATGGACAGTGTAGGATATACACAGTATCATACTCCCTCTACACTGTCTGATTACACACTCCCAGGGTATGGACAGTGCAGGATATACACAGTATCATACTCCCTCTACACTATCTGATTTACACACTCCCAGGGTATGGACAGTGCAGGATATACACAGTATCAAACTCCCTCTACACTGTCTGATTACACACTCCCAGGGTATGGACAGTGCAGGATATACACAGTATCATACTCCCTTTACTGTCTGATTACACACTCCCAGGGTATAGACAGTGCAGGATATACATCGTATCATACTCCCTCTACACTTTCTGATCACACACTCCCAGGGTATGGACAGTGCAGGTTATATACAGTATCAAACTCCCTCTACACTGTCTGATTACACACTCCCAGGGTATGGACAGTGTAGGATATACACAGTATCAAACTCCCTCAACACTGTCTGATGACACACTCCCAGGGTATGGACAGTGCAGGATATATACAGTATCATACTCCCTCTACACTCTCTGATTACACACTCCCAGGGTATGGACAGTGCAGGATATACACAGTATCATACTCCCTCTACACTGACTGATTACACACTCCCAGGGTATGGACAGTGCAGGTTATATACAGTATCAAACTCCCTCTACACTGTCTGATTACACACTCCCAGGGTATGGACAGTGCAGGATATAGACAGTATCATACTCCCTCTACACTGACTGATTACACACTCCCAGGGTATGGACAGTGCAGGTTATATACAGTATCAAACTCCCTCTACACTGTCTGATTACACACTCCCAGGGTATGGACAGTGCAGGATATAGACAGTATCATACTCCCTCTACACTGTCTGATCACACACTCCCAGGGTATGGACAGTGCAGGATATACACACAGTATCAAACTCCCTCTACACTGTCTGATTACACACTCCCAGGGTATGGACAGTGCAGGATATACACAGTATCATACTCCCTCTACACTGTCTGATTACACACTCCCAGGGTATGGACAGTGCAGGATATACACAGTATCATACTCCCTCTACACTATCTGATTACACACTCCCAGGGTATGGACAGTGTAGGATTTACACAGTATCATACTCCCTCTACACTGTCTGATTACACACTCCCAGGGTATGGACAGTGCAGGATATACACAGTGTCATACTCCCTCTACACTATCTGATTACACACTCCCAGGGTATGGACAGTGTAGGATTTACACAGTATCAAACTCCCTCTACACTGTCTGATTTCACACTCCCAAGGTATGGACAGTGCAGGATATACACAGTATGAAACTCCCTCTACACTGTCTGATTACACACTCCCAGGGTATGGACAGTGCAGGATATACACAGTATCATACTCCCTCTACACTGTCTGATTACACACTCCCAGGGTATGGACAGTGCAGGATATACACAGTATGAAACTCCCTCTACACTGTCTGATGACACACTCCCAGGGTATGGACAGTGCAGGATATATACAGTATCATATTCCCTCTATACTATCTGATTACACAGTCCCAGGGTATGGACAGTGTAGGATATACACAGTATGAAACTCCCTCTCCACTGTCTGATGACACACTCCCAGGGTATGGACAGTGCAGGATATATACAGTATCATACTCCCTCTACACTCTCTGATTACACACTCCCAGGGTATGGACAGTGCAGGATATATACAGTATCAAACTCCCTCTACACTGTCTGATCACACATTCCAAGGGCAGAGACAATTCAGGTATGGACTGGACTGGTTATATACAGTATCAACTCCCTCTACATTATCTGATCACACACATCAAGGGCAGGAACAGTTTAGGTTACGTGAGGTCTAAAACTTCCTCTGCACTATTTTATCACGGACTCCCAGTGAGGGGAGAATAATGATTTGAAAAGGAGTTCAGCCTCCTGTCATGTCCTGTTATGTCTTCTCCAGGTAGTAACAGTCTTGTCTGCCTGATCCTGTCACCGCTCCCAGTGCCAAGACAGCAGTAGTTACATACAGGCTAAAGCTCCCTGTATCTTATGAATTGTGGTTGCATTCTTTCGCAGGTTTGAGTATTTCTGGTAGTGGTCTGTGGGCTCTATTAACTTTGTGTGGGTTTGAGATGACATTTCTAAATGAGAGGCAACCACAGTTATAATGGGAATATATTTCTGCTTCAGTGCACCACTGACAAATGTACTCCCCCATCAACTACCAACACTGAAAATTCCAAATCATTACTTTTCTCTTTGTTGCAATTACTTTCTCTTTCAACTTTCCGTTTCAATTTATGCTGCCGATGACTTTCTCTGAGGGTTTGGTTTAATGGCCAGTGACATTTTTGTGTTCACCTAACTGAATAGTCATTAGGTTTGAGAATGTTTGAGTATTTTCAGAATGAGAGTGGCCAGTATGAGAGGAGGACAGTGTGACAGTGGGCCAGTGTGACAGTGGGCCAGTTTGAGAGTGGGCCAGTGTGATAGTGTGGTCAGTGTGAGTGTGGCCAGTGTGAGCGTGTGGCCAGTGTGAGCGTGTGGCCAGTGTGAGCATGTGGCCAGTGTGAGAACGGGCCATTGTGAGACTCGCCAGTGTGATAGTGTGGTCAGTGTGATAGTGTGGTCAGTGTGAGTGTGGCCAGTGTGAGCGTGTGGCCAGTGTGAGCGTGTGGCCAGTGTGAGAACGGGCCATTGTGAGACTCGCCAGTGGGAGAGTGGGCAGTGTGAGAGTGGCCAGTGTGAGAGTGGGCAGTGTGAGAGTGGCCAGTGTGAGAGTGGACCAGTATGAGAGTGAGCAGTGTGAGAGTGGGCAGTGTGAGAGTGAGCAGTGTGAGAGTGGGCCAGTATGAGAGGTGGATCGAGGTGAGATGGCTTGTGTGAGAATGGGGAGCTCAGGCTTTGGCTCAAAAGTCTTCAGCAAAGAGACAGAGGTAACATGCAGGTAAAAACAGATTTGTTCACTTGTTAAGTAACGTATTGTACGATGTGGGTGATCATAGTCTTTCCATGTCCAGCAGTGGTTTGTCATTGTCTTCTTCTGGGCAGTATCTTTACAAGATGGGTGAACCCCAGCCATTATCAACACTCTTCAGAGATTGTCTGTCTGCATCAGTGGTTGCACAACCAGTATTTGTGATATGTACCAGCTGCTCATACGATCATCTACCACCTGCTCCCGTGATCAGGGGTGGCGGTGGATGGTGAAACAAAGGAAGTATGTGGACAGTGCTGTGTTCATTCCTCATTGTAACAGGTATATCCCTTTGGATACTGTTGGCAGGGTAACCTTCCAGAGGTCAGCACCAGTAACAGGGTTGGGGACACCCTGCACAGCTCTGAGGCAAAGAAGAAAAGGGTGAGGTCAGGCAGGGCGATGGTGATTGGGGACTCAAAAGTAAGAGGCTCATTGGTTGCGAAGGTTGTTATAGCCGAGGTGGCGATGGGGATAAGCTCCCACTACCTATTCAATGCTCCACTCCCAATGGCGTGCGTCTCAAATAACCTCTGACAACCAAGTCCAGTTCCTGGCCTTCACGTGTGGCTGAGCCACTAAGCCCAGCAAAACCGTTTCTACTGACAGGAAAAGGGGCAAAGGTGGGTTACTGGCGCCTTAAAACCAGTTGCTTCGGGCAGATGGAGCTCGTCAGCCACAGTTGGCAGCTCATCGAGGAGAAGGAAAACTCTGATCTCAAAACTCCGCTGCTTTGCCAGTATACCCACTCATGGGGAAGTCACAAGATCACAAGATCACAAGACGAAGGAGCAGAAGAAGGCCATTCGGCCCATCGAGTCTGCTCCGCCACTCCACCATGAGCTAAACTATTCTCCCATCTAGTTCCAGTTTCCGGCTTTTTCCCCATACCCCTTGACACCCTGACTAATTAGATATCTATCAATCTAATGACACGAAGCTGGGTGGCAGTGTTAGCAGTGAGGAGGATGCTAAGAGGATGCAGAGTGACTTGGATAGGTTGGGTGAGTGGGCAAACTCATGGCAGATGCAATTTAATGTGGATAAATGTGAAGTTATCCACTTTGGTGGCAAAAATAGGAAAACAGATTATTATCTGAATGGTGGCCGATTAGGAAAAAGGGAGGTGCAACGAGACCTGGGTGTCACTATACACCAGTCATTGAAAGTGGGCATGCAGGTACAGCAGGCGGTGAAAAAGGCGAATGGTATGCTGGCATTTATAGCGAGAGGATTCGAATACAGGAGCAGGGAGGTACTACTGCAGTTGTACAAGGCCTTGGTGAGACCACACCTGGAGTATTGTGTGAAGTTTTGGTTCCCTAATCTGAGGAAAGACATCTTTGCCATAGAGGGAGTACAAAGAAGGTTCACCAGATTGATCCCTGGGATGGCAGGACTTTCATATGAAGAAAGACTAGATGAACTGGGCTTGTACTCGTTGGAATTTAGAAGATTGAGGGGGGATCTGATTGAAACGTATAAGATCCTAAAGGGATTGGACAGGCTAGATGCAGGAAGATTGTTCCCGATGTTGGGGAAGTCCAGAACGAGGGGTCACAGTTTGAGGATAAAGGGGAAGCCTTTTAGGACCGAGATTAGGAAAAACTTCTTCACACAGAGAGTGGTGAATCTGTGGAATTCTCTGCCACAGGAAACTGTTGAGGCCAGTTCATTGGCTATGTTTAAGAGGGAGTTAGATATGGCCCTTGTGGCTACAGGGGTCAGGGGGTATGGAGGGAACGCTGGGGTGGGGTTCTGAGTTGGAGGATCAGCCATGATCATAATTAAATGGCGGTGCAGGCTCAAAGGGCCGAATGGCCTACTCCTGCACCTATTTTCTATGTTTCTAATCTCCTCCTTAAACACCCTCAATGATCGGGCCTCCACAGCTGTATGTGGCAACGAATTCCATAAATCCACGACCCTCTGGCTAAAAAAGTCTTCGGGAATTAACCCCACGGGAAAAATCTGGAGCTGAAGCCCCTAAAGCAGTCCTACATTGCATTCAATGTTTACTGGTAACTCCTGTGATGCTGCTGGTGCCAAACTGTGTCAGTCTCTGCCGTTCCTTTGGGTTCATCAGATGTGTGGACAGGGGATCTTGCTACGTGGGCATCAGCTTGCTCTCCACATTGTACTGCTCAGGCTTGTGTACCAACAGCTAGGACGCAACGTCTATGGTCGACCCTGGTCAACAAAGACCTCAGACAGTCAGAGGCACAGGCAGGTATTTCTGTAGCCCCGTGATGGTAATGTAGGGTAACAGAATGGGTATCAGATGGCACACATTGTTCATCATAGAAACTGTTCTACATAATTCACAAACACTGGCATTGTATTGTTATGTTCACTTTAAGAGATGGTGTCTGACATAATGATTTCAGTTTAAGGTGACTGCTTTCGGTTTGCTCATAATGAAAGTAATGGGCTGTGGCTTTTGTTAAGCACAGAAAATGACTCTCCCGTGTTTTGTTCGAAAATACTACAGTATGCTGTCTCCCTGGTGCCGGGGTCGAGGATGTCTCACAACATTCACAAGGCATTCTGAGAGGGTAGGTGAACATCCAGAGATTGTGGTCCATTTTGGTACCAAAGTTCAAAGTAAATTTTATTATGAAAATACATATATGTCACCATAGACAACCCTGAGATTCATTTTCTTGTGGGCATTCTCAGCCAATCTATAGAATAATAACTGTAACAGGGTCAACGAAAGATCAACTACGAGTACATGGGGCTACACCTGGATGACAGGCTTAACACAGAGGCTGTATACAAGAAGGGCCAGAGTTGCCTCTACTTCCTGAGGAGACTAAGGTCCTTTGCAGTATGAAGGTCTCTCCTTCACATGATCTACCAGTCTGTTATCACCAGTTCAATCTTCTATGCAGTGGTGTGCTGGGACAGTGGCTTCAACATGGGTGATACAAAGAGACTCACTGAGCTGATTAGAAAGGCTGGCTCTGTTATAGGAGTCAAACTGGACACACTGGAGGCTTTGGTAGAACAAAGGACCCTATGGAAAATCATGGCAATTCCAGGTAATGTTTCTTACCCTCTGCATGCCACCTTGGCTGAACAGAGAAACATTTTTAGTAATAGACTAAGACAACTGCACTGCTCCAAAGAGTTCTATGAGATCATTCTTACCCTTGACCATCAGGCTCTATAATGAGCCAACCTATAACTGGGGAACTGATGACCCCCCCTCCTGTTATTTTATATGATATCTTACTTCTTTTCTAATATTTGTTCACTTGTATATCTGAGCACTTGTAATGCTACTGTTACACTCTAATTTCCTTTGTGATCAGTAAAGTACCTATCTATATCTAGAGTGCAGAGGACACCAGACTATGCAAATCCAAATATAAATAAATAGCAATAAATAACAAGAACATGAGATAATGAGATAAAGAGTCCGTAAAGTGAGATCATTGGTTGTGGGAGCATCTCAATGATGTGGCAAGTGAGTGTATTTGTCCCCTTTTATTCAAGAGCAGTTGGTTGAGGGGTAGTAACTGTTCCTGAACCTGGTGGTGTGAGTCTTGAAGCTCCTGTACCTTCTACCTGATGGCAGTAGCAAGAAGAGAGCATGACCCGGGTGGTGGGGATCTCTGATGATGGATGCTGCTTTCCTACGACAGTGTTTCATGTAGATGTGCTCAATGGTTGGGACGGCTTTACCCATGATTTACTAGCTAAATCCATTACCTTTTGTAGGATTTTCCGTTCAAAGACATTCGTGTTTCCATATCAGGCCATGATGTACCCAGTCAGTACACTCCCCACTACACATCTATAGAAGTTTGTCGAAGTTTTAGATGTCATGCCAAGTCTCTGTAAACTTCAACGCTCTCAGCATGAACAGGGATGAGGTCCTGTAAGGGATTTTAAGCAGCAAGGTAGAAACTTAAAGAGCAGGTCACCCAGAGTTGTAATCGCAGGATTACTGCCCATGCCAAATGCTAGTAAGATGAGAAGTGTATACATAGTGCAGTCCAACACGTGGCTCTCTTCCCGGATGGGGCCTGTACACACAAGACAGTTTGCATCTGAACTGGAGAGGAACCAATATGCCTCCACCGAGGTTTATTAGTGCTCCTCGGGAGGGTGCGGCAGCAGGACAGGAACCACAGCAGTGGGGCAATAGATGCAGGGTCTGAGGGTAAAAATAGATGGTGTGACAAGTCTGAAAGGAATGACATCAAGCAATTGGTTAATAAATGTGCTAGGAACAATGGGCATTGATTTCTGCCCATTGAGAAGTAATACACAAAATGGTGGAGGAATTTAGCAGGTCAGGCAGTGTCTTTGGAGAGGAATAAGCAGCCAACGTTTCAGACCCAGACCCTTCATCAGGACTGGAAAAAATGGGGGAAGGAGAAAGAATAAGAAAGCTGGGGGGTGGGGAGAGGACAGAATATAAACTGGCAGGTAATTAGTGAAGCCAGGAGGGTGGTGTGGGGGGGGGGGAGGTGAAGTGAGAAGCTGGAAGGTGATAGGTGAAAAAGGTAAAGGGTTGAATAAGAAGGAATCTGATAGGAGAGGAGAGTGGACCGTGGGAGAAAGGGAAGTTGGGGGGGTCGGGGGGAGTGACAGGCAGGGCAGGAGAAAAGAATAGGTCCGGGGGGGGGGGATGGAAGAAGATGGAAGGAGGAGGGTCAAAAATTACCATAAATTAGAGAAATCAATGTTTATGCCACCAGGATATTAATCCCTCCTACCTACACCATGTCTATATCCCTCCATCTTCCTCACATCCATGTGCCCATCCAAATGTTTCTTAAAAGTCTCTGATGTATTTGTCTCTACCACCAAACCAGGCTGCATATTCCAGGCATCCACCACTCTCTGAGTAAAAAACTTCCCCTCCACATCCCCCTTGTATCTACCCCCTCTCACATTCAATGCATGTCCTCTGGTATTAGACATTTCAACCCTGGGAAACAGATATTCTCTGTCCATTCTATCTGTGCCTCTCATAATCTTGTAAACCTCAATCGGATCTCCCCTCAGCCTCCACCGTCCCAGATAAAACAACCCAAGATTATCCAGCCTCTCCTGATAGTACATGCCCTCTAAATCAAGCAGCACCCTCTCCAAAGTCCCAACATCCTTTTTTCCAGCTATTTCCCTACTGCTGTTGTGTGACTTGCCAGTCTATTGTCACACTGGCGGGGGCATCGGGAGCAAGGGTGGACCCAAATGCAAGACACATCTTGTGAGGTTAAGTAGATTGAGTTTAGTGTTCGATACCAGGAGAGCAAAGCAGAAGCAGGAATAGCAAACAAGACAAGGACTCACACACAGAACAGCACCGGGACCCCTCCTTGGGAACAGGACATAGGGCCGGGACTTATGACCCCCCCGCGGGGCAACGGCAAGACGGCCTGACTTACCCCACGGAGGCGAGGACTAGACAAGACAAGACATGACTCCCCGCAGGGCAATGGCAAGACGGCCTGATCTACCCCACGGAGGAGAGGACAAGACACGACAAGACATGCACCCCTGCGGGGCAACGGCAAGATGGCCTGACTTACCCCACGGAGGCGAGGACAAGACAAGACTCCCGGTGGGGCAACGGCAAGACGGCCAGACTTAGCCCCATGGAGGCAAGGACAAGACAAGACCAACACGAAAGCACACCAGACAATACCTATCTAGCTCCGGCGATACAACTAGACCGAAGTGCAGGCGAGGGCTGCAGACGAGGGCTAGAGGTGAGAAAGGCAGAGAAGAGATTCAGATGGTGGAGGGGGGGGGGGTTAGGACAGGAATCACAGATCGCCAGGGCCAGGACTCGACTTGGAACTCGGAAGCCACCGGGGCCAAGACTCAACTCGGTACTCGGATGCCGCCGGAGCCAGGACTTGTACGTGGTACTTGGATGCTGCCAGGGAAAGGACTTGGACGTGGTACTTGGATGCCACCGGAGCCAGGACTTGTACGTGGTACTTGGATGCTGCCAGGGCCAGGACTTGGACGTGGTACTTGGATGCTGCCAGGGCCGGGACTTGGACGTGGTACTTGGATGCCGCCAGAGCCAGGACTTGTACGTGGTACTTGGATGCTGCCAGGGCCAGGACTTGGACGTGGTACTTGAATGCCACCGGAGCCAGGACTTGGACATGGTACTCGGATGCCGCCGGAGCCAGGACGTGGTGCTTGGAGCCTCCGGGTAGTGGCGAGCTCTAGACTCGGCCCAGGAACAGTAGACAGCGGCTCCTGATTCTCTCCGGCGGGTTAACTGACGGACCCACCATGATGAGGAAACTTTGCAGGCTCACTTCGGCGAGGTAACTGGACAGGGTTGCTCTGGTGAAGAAGGGAGAATTACCGGCACTCGCTTCGGCAGAGACTAGGCTTGCTCCAGCCAGATGACATCGGCACACCGTACCTTTGATGACTTTGCAGACGCTCCCGCGCCAAACGGCTGAAAGCCGGAGACTATAAATTACCAGTTTAGCCGAGCGTTAATTGCCTCTAATCACCAAAGCCGAGGGACAGAGGAAAACAGGGAATCAATGTTCCGGATCGTAACATAAACAAGTTAAATTTAAAGGGACCCCATTCCGGACCATGACATCTATAGTTCTCAGGATTTTCCCTTATTCCCTTCTTAAATAAAGGTACAACATTAGCCACTTGTCAGTACTCCAGGACCTTGCCTGTGCCTAGAGAGGACATGAAGATACTGGTTAAGGACCCAGAAATCTCACATCTTGCCTCCTTCAATAACCTAAGGTAAATCCTATCAGGCCCTGGGGACTTATCCACCTTAATACTCATTAAGAGGCCCAGCACTTCCTCCTCCTTGACCTCTAAATGCCCTGACATGTTTATACACTCAGCACTGATCTACTGGTCCTCCATATCTTTTTCTAGAGGTTTGCTGGAAGCTCTGTTGTGGTAGGATGTGGAGGGACCTTTCCCATGCACAAGCTGATGGTTGGAGATTAGAAGAGACATCGCGAGGCAGTGCTACACCCAGTGAATATAGAGAGACACGGTGATGTTTCTGGGTTGAACTACATCACCAAAGGAGGTGTAAGGCTCCCTTTCCCTCCGCTAACCTGCAGGTCACCCTTGGGCAAGGTGTAGCACCTCCCCCTGGCCTGATCAGGGTCAGTGTGGGAGCAGATGATGGATGGTTGTATGAGTAGCTGGTTCATATCATGAGTCCTGGTTATGTGACCACTGATGACAGGCAGACAATCTCTGAGGTGTATTGATCATAGCTGGTGTCACCTGTCCTATAAAGACACTGCCCAGCAGAAGGCCACTTCTGTAGAAAAATTTGCCAAGAAGAATCATGGTCATGGAAAGACCATGATCCCATATAATTAACAAACAGTGGCATTTTTCTAATGAGGACTGACCACATTCTCAAACACTGGCTGACGCTGACCCCTCTTCCAGTGACCAACGCAGTCGGAATCACTTCAGAGGATCGCCTGTGCAATAATGGTCTCAAACATGACAGTGCAGGACTCCCTGTGAAACGGGGCAATGGATACCAGCCGGCTGCGGTCTCCAGGACATGTGGTCATAGAGTCATAGAGCACTACAGAACAGAATCAGATCCTTCAGCCCACCTAGTCTATGCCAAACCGTTATTCTGCCTAATCCCGTCAACTAGCCCCAGAACCATAGCCCTCTGCACCCCTCCTGTCCGTACACCTACACACTTTACTGTTGCAATGGAACCCACATCCACTGCTTCCACTGGTTGCTCATTCCACATTCTACCACCCTCTGAGTGAAGAAGTCCCCCTCAAATATTTCATCTTTCACCCTTAACCCATGACCTCTAGCTATAGTTCCACCCAACCTCAGTGGAAGAAGCCTGCTTGCATTTACCCCATCTGCGCCCTCGTAATTGTATACATCTATCAAATCTCCCCTCATTTTCCACACTCAGGAGAATAAAGTCCGAACCTATTCAAACTTTCCCTCTAACTCAGGTCCTTAAGGCTCATTAATTTCCTTGAAAATTTAAAAATTTTAGGTGGGGAACCACTGGAACACAAACGTGTCCAGGATGCTGGTGAATATTGGTAGCTCGGGTTGAGGCGTTTGATGCCGTGGTGTTCGCCGAGCTTGGCGATTAGGTTGCAGACTTTTCATCCCCAATCGAGGTGACATCCTCAGTGTGTAGTGGCTGTTGTTTCTCTCTGGGAGAGTCCTCGCCTTTATATAGCCTCCCCCCGACCCATTCGTTTGCCTCAGTCCTGATTGGCTACCCCTTCAGCTGACCTTTAAATACTATTGCCTCGAGTTTCTTTGGCTCCTAGGGGTTCTATATCGATATGTTTGTTTTTACGGAGTTATCGGAAGAGAGCCACGCCTCTGAAATTCCTCGTCCCTGCCTCATGTTTGCCTGCGCCAGAACCTCCGCGGTGTCGCCGTTAAGGCGGTCTTCAGGTACCGAGATCAGCGATAGCGGATCATGCCTCCGTGCTCCCGAAGTAGGCGGCATCTGCGAGCCCCCAGGAGCCAGTGAAACGCGAGCCAACAGGTCAGCTGAAAGGGGCAGCCAGTCTGGACCGCGGCGAGTGAGCGGGAGTTTGTATCAGCTCAAGGATTCCCAGAGAGAAACGCCAACTGCGAACTGAGTGTGTCACTTCAACAAGCGATGAAACGTCTGCAAGCTAACGGCCAAGCTTGGCGGACACCACAACATCAAACAAACTTGTCCACTTCAATACAGTGAGAACCTGACCACTTCCTGTTAATTTATACAATTTTACCCGAATTGAAACATATTTAAATAACTGAAATGTACTTCAACGCATTCGATTTAGTGGCTTCTAGTGCTTTAAGTGTTTTAATTACTTTCAATGTTTAAAATAATTTTTACTGTTTTAAAAACTGCAATTATTTTTAAACACTTCTAAGTGTTTATGAATGTTTGTGGATGTCAAGGTTGCAAGTACCTGGTCTCTTTGAGAGTATCGATAGCTCTGGATACCTGGGGCTGAGGTCGGAACAACGACCGAATCATGTGGGACTGGGTTTATCAGGGAAATCGCAGGAGCCGCTCCTGCAGGTTCGTGGCCACGTCTGAATCAGGTTTATGTTGACTTTGCGGCAGTAGTACAAAGCAATACATAGTAATCGAAACAAAAACTGTGAATGACAGTAATTATATAATCAAGCAGTGCAAAAATAGAGATAAAAATACAGAGAGGTAGTGTTCATGAATTCAGTGTTCATTCAGAAATCGGATGGCGGAAGGGAAGAAGCTGTTCCTGAATCTTTGAGGAACAATCACAAACACGAGAAAATCTGCAGATTCTGGAAATCCGATCAACACACACGAGACGCTGGAGGAACTCAGCAGGTCAGGCAACAAGAGTACAGTCGACGTTTTGGGCGGAGATCCAGGCCTGCTGAAGGCTCTCAGCCCTAAAGGTCGACTGTTCACCATTTTCCACAGATGCTGCCGGGCCTGCTGAGTTCCTCCAGCATTCTATGCGTGTTGCATGAATCACTGAGTGTGTGCCTTCAGGCTCCAGTACCTCCTCCCTGATGGTAGCGAAGAGAAGAGGGCATGTCCTGGGCGATGGCAGGGGTGGGGGGGGGGGTCCTTAATGATGGTTGCCGCCTTTTTGAGGCATGGTTCCTTGAAGATGTCCTGGATACTACGGAGTCCAGTGCCCATGATGGAGATGACTGAGTTTACAACTCTCTGCAGAATTTTCGATCCCGTGCGGTAGAGCCCCCATCCCTTTACAGGATCGAAAGCTGCAGGGAGTTGTAAAGCAACACACATCAAAGTTGCTGGTGAACGCAGCAGGCCAGGCAGCATCTCTAGGAAGAGGTACAGTCGACGTTTCAGGCCGAGACCCTTCGTCAGGACTAACTGAAGGAAGAGTGAGTAAGGGATTTGAAAGTTGGAGGGGGGGGGATCCAAAATGATAGGAGAAGACAGGAGGGGGAGGGATGGAGCCAAGAGCTGGACAGGTGATAGGCAAAAGGGATACAAGAGGATCATGGGACAGGAGGCCAAGGGAGAAGGAAAGGGGCGGGGGGGGAGGGGAACCCAGAGGATGGGCAAGGGGTATAGTGAGAGAGACAGAGGGAGAAAAAGGAGAGAGAGAGAAAGAATGTGTGTATATAAATAAATAACGGATGGGGTACGAGGGGGAGGTGGGGCCTAGCGGAAGTTAGAGAAGTCAATGTTCATGCCATCAGGTTGGAGGCTACCCAGACGGAATATAAGGTGTTGTCCCTGAGTGTGGTTTCATCTTTACAGTAGAGGAGGCTGTGGTTAGACATGTCAGAATGGGAATGGGATGTGGAATTAATTTGTCAGGACTGGGTTCCGCCCAGAACGTCGACCGATCTTTTCAACAGCTGCTGCCCGACCTGCTGAGTTCCTCCAGCATGTTGTGAGTGTTGCTTTGACCCCAGCTTCTGCAGATTATTTTGTGTCTACTGTAAAGATGAAGCCACACTCAGGTTGGAGGAACAACACTTTATATTCCGTCTGGGTAGCCTCCAACCTGATGGCATGAACATTGACTTCTCTAACTTCCGCTAATGCCCCACCTCCCCCTCGTACCCCATCCATTATTTACTTATATACACACATTCTTTCTCTCTCTCTCTCCTTTTTCTCTCTCTGTCCCTCTAACTATAACCCTTGCCCATCCTCTGGTTTCCACCCGCCCCTGTCTTTCTCCCCGGACCTCCTGTCCCATGATCCTCTCATATCCCTTTTGCCAATCAACTGTCCAGCTCTTGGCTCCATCCTTCCCCCTCCCGTCTTCTCCTGTCATTTTGGATCTCCCCCTCCCCTTCCCACTTTCAAATCTCTTACTAGCTCTTCCTTCAGTTAGTCCTGACGAAGGGTCTCGGCCGGAAACGTCGACTGTACCTCTTCCTGGAGATGCTGCCTGACCTGCTGCGTTCACCAGCAACTTTGATGTGTGTTGCTTGAATTTCCAGCATCTGCAGAATTCCTTGTAAGTGAGTTGTAAACTTAGCTTGTTCTCATTGACGCCCCACTTATGACAAATACAGCTAATCTTTCAAATCTATAGAGAAACAGGCCCTTCAGCCCATCGAGTTCATGCCAGCTATTATTCTACCTAGTCCCATCAACCTGCACCGAGAACATAGCCCTCCATGGGCATCCATCTACGTTATATACCTATCCAAATTTCTCTCCAATGTTGCCATCAGACCCACATCCAACACTTGCGCTGTCGTTCCACATTCTTACCACTCTCCAAGTGAAGACATTGCCCCTCAGGTTCCCCTTATCTCAGCGCATCGAGGATCTGTTTCCTGTGATGCAATGAAAGGTTGCTATTAAACTCTCCCCTCTCACCTTAGAACACAGAACACAGACCAGTACAGTACAGGAACAAGTCCTTTGACCCACAGTGTTGTGCCAAACCAAATCAAAAACACCCAAACACTAATCCCTCCGATCTACACCATGTCCATACTCCTCCATCTTCCTCACATCTACATGCATATCCAAACATCTCTGAAAAGCCTCTAATGTATTTGCCTCTACCACCGTACCAGGGAGCACATTCCAGGCATCCACCACTCTCTGAGTAAAAAAACTTACCTCCCACATACCCCTTGAACTACCCCCTCTCACCTTCAATGCGTGCCCTCTGGTATTAGACATTTCAACCCTGGGAAACAGATACTCCCTGTCTACTCTATCTATGTCTCTCATAATCTTATAAACCTCTATCAGATCTCCCCTCAGCCTCCGACACTCCAGAGAAAACAACCCAAGTTTATCCAGCCTCTCATGATAGCCCATTCCCTCTAAGCCAGGCAGCATCCTGGCGAGCCTCTCCTGCACCCTCACCAAAGCCTCGACATCCTTCCTATAGCGGGGAGACCAGAACTGTGTGCAATACTCCAGATGTGATTTAACCAGAGTTTTATAAAGTTGCAACGTAACCTCTTGACTTTTGAACTGAGTGCCTTGACTAATAAGAGCAAGCACCTTCTCATTCTTCACACCATGGGCTTGGGTAAAAGTGGATATTCACCTGATTTTATACTCTTTTAACACATCAGTGTTCAATCTCTCTATTCAAAAACATACTTTAAAATTGTCCCAGATAGTCATGACGCTTTCAGATGACATGAGCCATCCCAGAAGCTTTATTGGCTGGGTTAAATGTGTTGACAGTTGAGCTTACCGTATGGTTCCAGTTTGTGGTTAGTCTGTGGACCATTCCTAGAGGGGGCACACCAGGATGAGATGGACACCAGCTGTAGAAGTATCATTTTGGGAAGTGTGCCAAGGAGTGGCAAATGGACTTTAAATCAGTTAAGGGTGAGGCAATGTATTTTGAAAAGCCCATATGACCATGAGATATTGGAGCAGAATTAGGCCATTTGGTCCATCAAGTCTGCTCCGCCATTTCATCATGGCTGATCCAATTTTCCTCTCAGCCCCAATCTCTTGCCTTCTCCCCATCACCCTTCATGTCCTGACCACTTAATCTATCAACATCTGCCTTGAATGTACCCAGTGACTTGGCCTCCACAGCTGCTGCTGGCAATGAATTCCACAGATTCATCACTCTCTGGCTAAACAAAGTCAAAGATCAAAATTTCAACGTAAATTTTATTATCAGAATAACGCTCTGTCACCATTGACAACCCTGAGATTCAATTTCCAGCAGGCATACTCAGCAAATCTAATAAAACAGCAATTATAGTAGGATTAATGAAAGATTAACCAACGTGCACAGACTGCAAATGCAGATAAAATAAATAGCAATAAATAATGAGAACTTGAGATAATGAGAAAAAGAGTATTTAACATGAGATCATTGGTTGTGGAAACATCTCAATGGATAAGCAAGTGACTGTAGTTATCCCCTTTTATTCAAAAGCTTGAAGGGGTAATAATTGTACTTGAACCTAGTTGTGCAAGTCCTGAGGCACTTGGATCTTCTACCTGATGTCCGGTAGAAGGTCCTGTATCACAGCATAAGATTTATACTATGAATGGGGGAGGGGGGCACTACAGGTGTTATGGACCAGGGTGATCTTGTAGTACAAATCCATTGGCTCTGAAAGCAGAGTCATGGGTAGGTGTGGTGGTGAAAGAGGCATCTACCACATTGGCCTTCATCAATCAGGACACCGTGTAGGAGTTGGGACAATATACTGCAGTTGTACAAGTTGTTAGGAAGGCCACACTTGGAGTACTGTGTGCAATTTTGGTTACCCTGTTATGGGAAAGGTGCAGTTAAACTGGAATTCCCAAAAGGTTAATTTGCAGGATGAGTTGGTGTTAAGGAAGGCAAATGCGATGTTAGCATTCATTTTAGAGGGATAGAATATAAAAGCAAGGATATAATGTTGAGGGTTTATAAAGCCCTGGTGAGCCATCACTGGAGTATTGTGAGCAGTTTTGAGCCCCTCATCTAAGAAAGGATGTGGTGAAACTGGAGAGGGTTCAAAGGAGGTTCACAAAAATGATTCCAGGATTGAATGGCTCATCATATGAGGAGCCTGACGGGTGACCTCACTGAAGTCTATCGAATGGAGGAAGGTCTCGATAGAGCGGATGTGGAGAGGATGTTTCCTCTGGTGGGACAGTCTAAGACCAGAGGACACAGCCCCAGAATAGAGGGGCCTCCTTTCAAAATGGAGATGAAGAGGAATATCTTTAGCCACAGAGTGGTGAATCTGTGGAATGCATTGCCACATGCAATTGTGGAGGCCAAGTCATTGGGTATATTGAAGGTAGTGATCGATAGATTCGTGATTAGTCAGAGCATAAAACGTTGCAGGGAGAAGGCAGGAGATTGGGGCTGAGAGGGAAATGGATCAGCCATGATGAAATGGTGGAGCAGACTTGATGGGCCAAATGGCCTCATTCTGTTCCTTTATCTTAAGGTCTATGAGAGAGCAGAGAGAATTCCTGGGATTTTGCCAGGACTAGGGAGCCTGAGTTACAGGGAGAGACTGACCAGGCTGGGGCTTTATTCCTTGGAACGTAGGAGAATCTTGAAGAAATGTCGCAAATGATGATAGGTGTAAATAAGGTGGATGATAACAGATTTTTCCCCAGCATAGGGTGGGGCATAGATTTAGGGTGCAAGGTTGGGGGCAAAGATTTAAAGGGGAACTGAGAGACTTTTTTTTTTACGCAACGGGTGGTCAGTGTAAGGAATGAGCTGCCAGAGGAAGGTACAATAGTGTGATTTACGAAGTACTTCGAGGGGTACACAGAGGGGTGGGACTTGGAGGGATATGGGCCGAACACAGGAAATTGGGACCAGCCAGGTAGAAATGGACTGGATGGGCCAACGAGCCTGCTTCCCTTCTATTTAGCTCTCTGACTGTGCGTACCATGTACTGGATGGGCCGAGTGGCTTGTATCTGTGCTGGTTTGATCTATGACTGTCTACCATTTACTGGATGGGCCAAGTGGCCTGTATCTGTGCTGGTTTGATCTATGACTGTGCGTACCATGGACTGGATGGGTCAAGTGGCCTGTTTCTGTGCTGTTTGATCTATGACTGTGCGTA
Source organism: Mobula hypostoma (assembly GCF_963921235.1). NCBI lineage: Eukaryota > Metazoa > Chordata > Chondrichthyes > Myliobatiformes > Myliobatidae > Mobula > Mobula hypostoma. The sequence continues at coordinate 10,766,931 of NC_086108.1, read as the reverse complement.
CCATGGACTGGATGGGCCGAGTGGCCTGTTTCTGTGCTGGTTTGATCAATGGCTGTAATCTGAAGAAGCAGAGAATATCGGAGGTAGTGATGTAGGTGCGAGGTGAACTGATTTTGCTCCTGTGCGTTACCGGGTAGCGGAACTACAGGCAGCCTCCCTGCACGATGTGCCCGAGAGAAATGGAAATATAAAAGCTGTAATGGAGCCACAAGCAGTGGTCGGAGCTGACTGTGAAGACACTTCAGAATTAGCTGGTCTCTCTATTTCACCACTCCACTGACAGGCCCTACCAAGCACAGGACAGATATTAGCGCCACTCCAAATGTAGAACGTTACAGCCATTGGAACAGGCCTTTCAGCCCAATGTCTGTGCTAGCCATGATGCCAAATTACACTCAACCGATCGGCATACGTGTGATTCATATCCCAGCACTCTCTGAATGTGCAATGGACTGTCAAAATCGCTCTTCATTATCTACGTACACCAGCCTGTAGGGCAGTCCATTTCAGCCACTCACTTCTCTCTGTGTTAATGAAGTCAAGTCAAGTTGATTCTCATTTAACTGTTTACATATATACCACCAAATCAGACAACGTTTCCCTGAACCAGAGCATAAAGCACAGTAGTACACATAACACGCATATAACACACAATAATTTAGGAAAGTAAGAATAAAATCTACAGCTGAATCATAAATAAATAAACAAATTAAAGTGCATAAGTTAAGTATTGTCAGGTATAGAACAGATGAAAGGTGACACTTTGAATGTGGCAGGGAGCTCAGAAGCTTAAAGGCCTGAGGGAATAAACTGTTTTCCATCCGACCGTTCTTGTCTTTATGCATTGGAGTCTCCTGCCTGATGGTAAAAGGTAAAAAAGCATGCTGGATGGATGGGTGGGATCCTTGAGGGCCTTGTGTACGCAGTGCTCCTGATCGATATCCCCAATGGATGGTCGGGAGACCCCCATAATTCTCTCAGTCATTTTCACAGTACTTTGTAGGGACATTCAGTCCAATGCTCCGCTATTCCCATACCAGATGGAGATGGAATTTGCAGGACGCTCTCAGTGGTGCTGCTGTAAAATTCATTTAAGATGGTAGGGGAGTCTCGCTTGCCTCCATCTCCTTAGGAAGTGGAGGTGCTGCTGTGCTATCTTGTTTTGTGAGGTGTTATTAAAGGACCAAAGAGGTCATCCTTGATGTGTACTCCCTGGTTCTTGTACTTAACTTTCTCTAGGGAGAAGGTCCTACCCCTCACAACTCTTTTAAAGTTTCCACTTCTCACTTTAAACCTATACACTCTTGGATTTGACATTCCCACCCTGGGAAGAAGTCTCTGACTATCCACCCTACCTCTGCCCCCATAATTTGATAAACAAGGCACCTACTCTCCAAAGTAAACAATCCAATTTGTCCAAAACGTAGGAGATTCTACAGATGCTGGAAATCCAGTGCAACACACGCAAGATGCTGGAGGAACTCAGCAGGTCTATGGAAATGAACAAACAGTTGACATTTCGGGCCAAGACCCTTCTTCAGGACCAAGAAGGAAGGGGGAAAGACGCTAGAATAAAAAGTTGGGGGGAGGAGAAGGAGGATAGCTAGAAGGTGATAGGTGAAGCCAGGTGGGTGGGAAAGGTAAAGGGCTGGAGAGGAAGGAATCTGATAGGAGAGGAGAGTGGACCATAGGAGAAAGGGAAATAGGAGGGGACTTATGGGGAAGTGATAGGCAGGTGAGAAGAGGTAAGAGTCCAGAGAGGGGAATAGGAGAAAAGCAGAGGGGAGGGAAGGGAAAAAATTGTTTACCGGAAGGAGAAATCAATATTCATGCCATCAGATTGGAGGCTAGCCAGACAGAATATAAGTTGTTGCTGCACCACCCTGACGGAGGCCTCATCCTGGCGCGAGTGGAAGCCATGGACCAAAAGCTCGGAATGGGAATGAGAATCGGAATTAAAATGTTTGGCCACTGGGAAGTTCCGCTGTTGGCAGATGGAGCGGAGGTCGTTGATGAAGCGCTCCCCCAATTTATGACGGGTCTCACCAACGTAGAGGAGCGCACCTGTACACCTGCCCGTTAATGCAAACATCTAGGCAGTCAATCACGTGGCAGCAGCCCAATGCATGAAGGCACACAGAGACGGTCAAGAGGTTCAGTTGTCATTCAGACCAAACATCAGGGTGGGGAAGAAATGTGATCTCAGTGTCTTTGACAGTGGGGTGATAGTTGGTGCCTGGCGGGGTGGTTGGAGTATCTCAGAAACTGATCTCCTGGGCTTTTCATGCACAACAGTCTAGAGTTTACGGATAATGGTTGATAAAACAAATAAAAAATCCCATGTATAGCAGTTCTGTGGGTGAAAATGCCTTATTAATGAGAGAAGTCAGAGGAGAATGGCCAGACTGATTCAAGCGACGGTAACTCAAATAACCACATATTACAACAGCGGTGTGCAGAAGAGCATCTCTGAACGTACAATACATTGAACCTCACATGAGAGGTACCTAATAAAGTGGCCGCTGAAATTATATCTCTGTTTCGGCTGTCGACTCCACCTGCACTCAGAGTGTGTCGATAAGGTGCGCTTACCTGTAGACCAGGGTGTTGTCAGTGGAGCTGTTGTACTGAATCTGGTACATGCGGATCCTAGGGATGGGGTGCTGAGAAGGCCACCAGATCAGGGCAGAAGTTGTGCTCAAGTCTGTCACCATCACTTTCCTCTCCTGAGAGCTCTTGGTGTCACTGCTGTTGGAGGAGGAGCCTGATTTAGTGGAGGTGGTGATGTCGGACGATCCGGGGGCAGGCTCTTTCTGCTGGCTGGTGAAGTTGACCAGGTGAGGGAGGGGGATGATCCCAATGGTGAGGTTGGCGGCCGATTCACCCGCGGCGTTGGAGGCGATGCAGGTGAACATGCCGTTGTCCTTGAGTGTGGTGATCAGGATGTCCAGGGTTCCATTGTCGTAGATGATCGTTCTGGATGAGTTAGATACCAGCTTCCCCTCCGGTGAGCTCCAGAGAATGGAGGGATCTGGGTCACCAATGGCCTTGCATTTAAGAGTCACTCCCTGGCCCTCCACCACAAACACCTTGGTAGCCTGAAGCCGAGTTATAAGAGGAGGCTCACAGACAAAGTCCTCTTCGGAGATCGACCAGAAATACTTGCCCATCAAGTGGGGCGGTGACGCACAGGTCTCCAGGTCATCCATCCGGGTTAGTCGTCTGAGCCACAGTAGTTCGCAGTTACAGTGGAGAGGATTACCCCCAAAGCTGAGAGTCAGGGAGAAGTACTGAGCACCCTTGGCGTTGACCAGTAGCTGAGTCCTTAAGAAAAGAGGGTCAGGGGGAAGTTTCTGCAACCTGTTCGAGGTCATGTCCAACCGGGACAACTTGTGCAGGACAGAGAACGTCCCTTCCTCTATGTGGTCGATGAGATTGTGGTCCAAGGTCAAAGTGTTTAGGTTGACCATCTTGGCGATTGCCTCCCAGGGGAAATACTCCAGGTTGTTGTAGGATAGGTCCAGATCTTCAAGGCAGGTGAGGAAGTCGTTGAAGGAACCCTCAGAGATGTGGTGGAGCTGATTGTTGTTGAGGATCAGGTGGCGAAGGTTCACCAGACCCTTCAGGTGCTCATTCACCAGCTTGGTCAGCCTGTTGCTGTCCAGGTGAAGAGCCCGGAGGCCTCGAAGGTCACCGAAGGTCAGTGGCATGATCTGGCTGATGGTATTCCTGGACAAGGTCAGGTGCACCAGGCTGGTCATGTTGGCAAAGTCTTTCTTCCTCACCGTGGTGATGAAGTTATCGGTCAGTCGCAGCTCCACCGTCCTCCGGTCGATTAACGGAGGCACGAAGAGCAGCCCGGTTTTGGCACAGAGGATGGCGAGGGAAGGCGAGAGGTTCTGGCAGATGCAGCGCTTTGGGCAAAGTTGGGCCTTCACGGCCAGGCTGAGCACCAGCAGGGAGAAGAGGAACCGCTCCATCATCAGTCAGACCAGAGGTTCTGTGGAGGAAGAAGAAAGAAGCAGCATTATCAAGAACGAAAGAAATTCTGCAGACCCTGGAAATCCACAGCAACACACCCAAAATATGGAGGAACTCAGCAGGTCAGGCAGCATCTATGTAGAGAAATAAACAGTCAACATTTTGGGCTGTGACTCAGGACAGGAAAGGAAAGGGGAAGAAGCTGGAATAAGGTGATGGGTGGGTGGAGGGAGGGGGAAGGGAAGGAGTACAAACTGGCAGGTGATAGGTGAGACCAGGTAAGGGGGAAGGTGGGAGGCTTGAGGAGGGTGGATGAAGTATGAAGCTAGGAGGTGATAGGCGGAAGAGGTAAGAGACGAAAGAACAAGAAATCTGATGCTCCAAGATAGGGGACCATGGGTAAAAGAGAAGGAGGAGGGAGGTGATGGGCAGGTGAGGAGGAGAGAAGGGGTAAAGGGGGGGTTAGGATGGGGAATGGAAGAGAGTAAGAGGAGCAATTACCGAAAGTTGGAGAACATTGCTGTTCATGCCATCAGGTTGGAGGCTACCCAGACAGAACATGAGGAGTTGCTGCTCCCAACTTTGAGAGGCCTCATCATGACAGTGGAGGAATCCGTGGACAGACACGTCGGAATGGGAAGTTGGATTGAAATGGGTGACCACTGGGAAGTCCTGGCTTTTGTGGCGGACGGAGCAAAAACGCTCGACGAAGCAGTCCCACAACTATGTCAGCATTAGACACCTTTGAAGACAAGTCTACCCAATACCATGGTGCCGCTCACCTTGATGTGTCAGAGGCCCCACTATTTGACACAATAGAGCCTCTTCTCAGCATGTGGGTCTAATCAAATCCTGCTCCTACCTGACTGCTCTTCGTGCTAAGCAGTTCCTTCCGATTAGATTAGATTACTTTGTCACATAGATTCCTTAAGGTTGTTTTAGCCAGGAGTGGTAATGGGGATAAGCTCCCACTACCTATTAAATGTTCCCAATGGCATGCACCTCAAATAGCCTCTGACAACCAAGTCCAGCTCCTGGCCTTCGCGTGTAGCTCAGCTACTCAGCCCGGTGGAACAGTTTCCACTGACAGGAGAAAGGACAAAGGTGGGTTACTGGCACCTGAAAACCAGTCGCTTCAGACAGATGGATTTATCAGCTGTGATCAGCAGCTCACCTAGGAGAAGGTAAAACTCTGATCTCAAACCTCCGCTGCTTTACGGCTATACCCACTTATGGGGAAGGCTTCAGGAGTAAATCCTGGGGGGGAGTTAAATAAAGGAGCTAAAGTCCCTGAGGCAGACCTACGTTGAGTTCAATATTGACTGGGAACACCTGCGACACCTCTGGTGCCAAACTGTATCAGTCTCTGCCATTCCTTTGTGTTCATCAGACGTATGGTGAGGGGGAGTTTGCTACACAGGCAACAGCTCGCTCTCCATATTGTACTGGCCTGGCTGCCTATTTACAACATCTACGGTCAGGCCCAGCCGGCAGAGGCCGACAGAGGCCTCAGAGTTTGTTACGTACACCAGGGTTTAATGGAACTCCTTGTGCACTGGAAATTCATGGAATAAACAGTGTGTATGGCAATAAATGCAACAATAAATACAAACAATAAATAAATGAAAGCGTATAGAGGAAATTTACAAGGACAAACAAGAGAAAATCTGCAGATGCTGGAAATTAAAGAAACACACACACAGTGCTGGAGGAACTCAGCAAGTCAGGCAGCATCTGTGGAAAAAAGCAAACAGTTGGCATTTCAGGCTGAGACCCTTCATCAGGACTGGAGGAAAAAAGATGATGTTGCTTGTTCCATACTCTCACCACCCTGTAAGTGAAGAAGTTAACCTGAAGGGGAACTTCTTCACTTACAGGGTGGTGAGAGTATGGAACAAGCTGCCAGAGGGAGTGGTGGTTGCAGGCTTGATTTCAACATTGAAGAGAAGTTTGGATAGGTACATGGATGAGAGGGGTATGGAGGGCTATGGTTCAGGTGCAGGTCAATGGAATGAGACAGAATAACAGTTTGGCATGGCAAGATGGGCCGAAGGGCCTCTTTTTGTGCTACGGCGCTCCGTGACTCTGTGACTCTAATAACAAGCATAATCAGAGGACACAGCCTCAGAAAAGAGGGACATCCATTTAGAATGGAGATAAGGAGGTATTCCTTCAGCCAGAGAGTGGGGAATCTGTGGAATTTGTTGCCACGGGCAGCTATGGAAGCCAAGTCATTGGGAATATTTAAGACAGAACTTGATAGGTTCTTGAATAGGGCATGAAGGAATACAGGGAGAAGGTAGGAGATTGAGGCTGAGAGCAGACTTGATGAGCTAAATGGCTTAATTCTGTTCCTATATCTTACGGTCATGAAATGGGACAGAGATCTGAAGCCGGGCAAACAGACATGCTGTGGTGACAATAACAGAATAACTGAGAGCCCGTGATTGGCCATATTGAAACCCCATTGGTAAGCATCGCGCTATTGCTGCCATTGTACAACAGACTTACGGTGGAAGAAAATGTCTACGGACAGCCAACCCTGTGAAAATGTTCTACAGAGGCTCAATACAGAATGAGTCATGCGTTTGTTATGACAGAAAAGGCCACACACGGTGGTTAGTACTGCTCTTTACCTTTCAAAGTGTAAACTAAATTGATTATCAAAGTTTATTCATTTTCTTGCGGGCATACTCAATAAATCCAATAGTCATAATAGAATCAATGAAAGAGTGCACCAACAGGGTGAGCAACCAGTGTGAAAGAGACAACAAACCGAGCAAATACAAAAAAAAAGACAAAATAGTAATAATTAGACCATAAGATAGGACAGAATTGGGCTATTTGGCCCATCAGGTCTGTTCTGCCATTTCATTATGGCTGATCCAATATTCCTCTCCGCCCCAACCTCTTGCCTTCCCCCTGTATCTCTTCATGCCCTGACCAATAAAGAATCTATCAACCTCTGCCTTAAATATACCCAATGACTTGGCCTCCACAGGTGTCTGTGGCAACAAATTTCCTAGATTCACCACTCTGACTAAAGAAATTTTTCCCCATTTACATTCTGAAAGGACACCCCTCTATTCTGAGGATGTCCTCTGTTCTTAGACGCTCCTTCCTTAGAAAGAATCCTCTCCACGTACACTCTATCAAGACCTTTCACCATTCGATAAGTTTCAATGAGGTTACCCCTCATTCTTCTAAATTCTAGTGAATACAGGCGCAGAGCCATTAAACATTCTTCATATGACAAGCATTCAATCCTGAAATAATTTTTGCAAACCTCCTTTGCACCCTCTCCAGGTCAGCACATCCTTTCTAAGATTAAAGGGCCCAAACCTGCTCACAACACTCCAAAGAGAAGCCTCACCAGTGCTTTGTAACATCCTTGCTTTTTTATCCTCTTGAAATGAATGCTAACATCACACCACATACTCAATTGTGCAAATTAACCTTTAGGGAATCCTGCACAAGCACCTCCAAGTCCGTTTGCACCTCAGCTTTTTTTGTATTTTCTCTCCATTTAGAAAATAGTCAACACTTTCATTTCTTCTACTGAAGTGCGTGACCACACACTTCCCAAACACTATCCCATCTGACACTTCTTTGCCCACTCTCCTAACCTGTCCAAGTCCTTCTGTAGCCTCTCACTTCCTCAAAACTACCTGCCCCTCCACCTATCTTTATATTGTCTGCAAACTTTGCAACAAAGCCATCAATTCCATCATCCAAATCATTGACATATAACGTATAAAGAATCAGTCCCAACACAAACCCCAATGGAACACTGCTAATCATCAGCAGCTAACCAGAAAGGGCTCCCTTTATTCCCACTCTTTGCCTCCTAATAAATAAATAAACAATAAATATCGAGAATATGAGATAAAGAGTGCTTGAAAGTAAATCCATAGATTGTGGGAACATTTCAGTGATGGGGTAAGTGAAGTTGAGTGAAGTTATCCACACTGGTTCAGGAACCTGATGGTTGTGGGGTAATAACTGTTCCTGAACCTGGTGGTGTGGGACCTGAGGCTCATTGTGGTGAGTGAAGTTATCCACACTGGTTCAGGAGCCTGATGGTTGTGGGGTAATAACTGTTCCTGAACCTGGTGGTGTGGGACCTGAGGCTCATTGTGGTGAGTGAAGTTATCCACACTGGTTCAGGAGCCTGATGGTTGTGGGGTAATAACTGTTCCTGAACCTGGTGGTGTGGGACCTGAGGCTCATTGTGGTGAGTGAAGTTATCCACACTGGTTCAGGAGCCTGATGGTTGTGGGGTAATAACTGTTCCTGAACCTGGTGGTGTGGGACCTGAGGCTCATTGTGGTGAGTGAAGTTATCCACACTGGTTCAGGAGCCTGATGGTTGTGGGGTAATAACTGTTCCTGAACCTGGTGGTGTGGGACCTGAGGATCATTGTGGTAAGTGAAGTTATCCACACTGGTTCAGGAGCCTGATGCTTGTGGGGTAATAACTGTCCCTGAATCGGGTGGCCTGGGTCCTGAGGTCTCACAAGGCTGTGTAGTGAAGACACGTCTGCCATGATGGATTCCAAAATACAAGTCAGGGAACAGATCGTTGGTCACAGAAAGAGTTTGGTCCACAGCGTGCTGGCAGTAAGCTTCCCCACAAGATCAGACCAGAGAACAGGAGAGCATGGCTGTGAACACAAGGACTGAGAGCAGCCACAAATCCTGGGTGCCAATATCTTTGAGGATCTATCCTGGGCCCAACGTATTGATGCAGCTACAAAGAAGGTATGGCAGTGGCTATATTTCATTCGGAGTTTGAGGAGATTTTGTACCAAAGACACTTGCAAATTTCTACAGATGTACCATACAGAGCATTCTAACTGGCTGCGTCAGCGTCTGGTATGGCCAGGGGGCTACTGCAGAGGATTAACATGAGCTGCAGTGAGCTGTAAACTCAGTCAGCTCCATCACAGGCACTAGCCTCTGTAATATCCAGGACATCATCCAGGACCAATGCTGCAAAAAGGCAGCGTCCATCATTAGGGACCCCCACCACCTCTTCTCATAGCTACCATTAGGAAGAAGGTACAGAAGCCTGAAGGCACACACTCAGAAACAGCTCCTTCCCCTCTGCCATCTGATTGCTGAATGGTTATTGAACCTATGGACATGACCTCACTAACTTTTTTGGTGCTACTTATTTAACTACAAACATTTGTATTATGTATACACTTTAATTCACGGTTTTCATTATTATGAATTGCATAATAATGCTGCATAATAACAGATTTCATGACAAGTCTTGGTGATATCCAATCTGACTTTGACATGTGGATCCCGGATCAGCCTCGGATGGACCCAGCAATAGACATCAAACTCGACTCGAGTGATTGCAATACTAGCATAGGCAGGCTCTGGGGCAACCAAGCCAGGGTTCCTCAGACACATTTGTGGTTCTCATGCTTGCCCATGTCAAACAGACCTGAATCTCCCTGCTGCCACCTTTCCCAAGCTACCGTATGGAAATCACTGCCACATCCTCGGGGAAGGTTTTGCAATAAGCAGCAAGGAGCACTTCTCCTCGAGTGATTCATGGGTGAGGCAGAGAGAGGAAGTGGAAGGTGACAGGGTGTCAGCAGCACCTCAAGCTTAGGAGGCTCGAGCTTTGAAATAATTAGATACAAATTGCAAGTCTGCAGATCAGACCGGCTTCATCAATAAATGATGAGTTCTGAAAAAGGCAATGCCTGTTGTGTGAGTTTAATATGGAGATTGCTGTTTGAAAGCATGGATTAAAGAGTGCCTGAAACCCATGATTGATTACAGAACTGTACGAGTGTTATCATTATCCAAACTGTTCCTGCCTGGCTAACACTGTTTATATTTTCATCCTAATTCTGCAGGAGGTGTGGGTAACACTAGAGCAGAGTTTCCCAATCTGGGCTCCACGGGTAATGCAATGGGTGGAAACATGTGTATAATTCACAACCACCCACATTGAGTTGGGGTTCACTTTAAGAGGCTGATCTGAGGTGACGACACGATGTTGTGACGTTTTTTTACCGCGTTTTATGTTCTGTGCTTGGTTGGGAATAAAGAAGTTGTTACAGTTTCCCTTAAACGTAAAATGTCTCTGCTGTTTTAGTTACAAAAACCTACAATGATATTGGTCCATGGCATAAAAAAAGTTTGGAACCCCTGCATGAGAGTGTGAGTTTCAACAGGAGATATGGGCTTACACTAGAGCTGTGGACTCAAAAGTGTGAGTTTACCCAAGATGTGTCAGTTCACACAAGAGATATAGATTCGGGGGTTCCCAACCTTTTTTATGCCATGGACCATTACCATTAAGCAAGGGGTCCATGGACCCCAGGTTGGAACCCCTGTAAAAGTCTCTTTAAGGATCAACTTTATTCACCTTCTATTACATGTATTAGGAATTCACTGCGAACTGTGCTAAACTCTGCCCCATCCTTGGTTAGGGGGCTTTTGGTGCCTTGTGCTCAGTTCTGGTCACTCCATTACAGGACGGAAGTGGAGAAGGTGCAGAAGTTCACCAGGGTGCCTCTACTACCATACTAGGCATACACCACTCTGAGTAAAAAAACTTACCCCTTCAGATCCCCTTTGAACCTACCCCCTCTCACCTTCAATGCATGCCCTCTGGTTTTTGACATTTCTACCCTGGGAAACAGATACTCTCTGTCCACTCTATCTATGCCTCTCATAATCTTATAAACCTCTATCAGATTGCCCGCTCCCTCAGCCTCTGGTACTCTGGAGAAAAAAAACCCAAGTTTATCTTGTGATAGTACATGCCCTCTAAACCAGGCAGCATCCTGGTAAACCTCTTCTCCAAAGCCTCAACATCCTTCCTATAGTGGGGCGAGAGAACAGTATGCAATAATCCAGATGTGGCCCCACCAGATTTCTGTAAATTTGCAACATAACCTCTTGACGTTTGAACTGTATTGCGTTCCAACACATCACTAGCACTGTGCTGCTCATGTGACCCTCTGAGATGGAACATATTTGAGGGGTTGAGGGGTTTCAAAGAGGTTATACTTCCCAAAGTCCAACTCTACGTCCCCGTTGTGAGAGATGGAGAAGGGTAAGGCCAGCCAGCAGGGCTCTGGTAAAGCTATACAGGCCAATCCCTGTACAGCGGATACAATGGATTGCAGAATCGTTGATGAACTCCAACCGTGCCATCGACTTCAGAGAATGACTGTGATGGGAGGTTATCGATGGCCGATGCTCCACTGGGATCTAAAGGCCCAAGAGAAAGGGGGTTTATAATATTTTGAGAGGCATAGATGGAACAGACAGTTGGATTCTTGTTACTTAGGATAGAAATCAGCCTCAGAATAGAGGGACATTCATTTAGAACGGAGATGAGGAGGCATTCCTTTAGCCACAGAGTGATGAAACTGTGGAATTCAATGCCACAGGTGGCCGTGGAGACCAACCCATTGGGTATATTTAAGGCAGAAGATTGATAGACTCTTGATTAGTCAGGGCATGAAAGGGGACGGGAAGAAGTGAGGAGATTGGGGCTGAGAGGGAAATGGATCAGCCATGATGAAATTGTGGAGCAGACTCGATGGGCCAAATGGATGAATTTTGCTCCAATATCATATGGTCTAAATCTAAAATACTGGAGGATGTACATTTAAAGGTTGGAGAGGGAGGGTTGAGAGAAGATGTGCTGGCTATTTTTTTAAACACATAATATGTGATTGGTTCCTGGAACAGATTGCTGGGGGGACAGGTGGAAACAGATTGGATATGAGGTGTTAGATATGAATAGGCACGGAATGAAGGGATATGGACTACGCGTAGGCAGAAAAGATTTCATTTAATTCAGCATTGTGTTCAGCACAGTCATTGCGGGCTATAGGGCCTGATCGTATGCTGTACTGGTCTATGATCTGACTGTGGGCTTACATTGTGTACCTAACATTTCAGTAATAATTGGATAATCTTATAACTATGTATTGTTTGATTAAGCATTGTTTGTTGTTTACATAATTCATTGTGGTTATTTGTAAAAAATATGTAAGTCGCATACGTCATGATACCACCACGTGATACAAGCACACCTTGCTTACGGTAAAGAACAAATTTAGACTCACATCCCTCAGCTCCTTGCTTTTCTTCTTTTGAAGCTACAAAACATAAAAGAGGCGACGAGGTATTTTTAAAGCGAACCTGGGACAACCATCTACCTGTTGAATTGCAGTGAGAAGTTTGAGTTTTTAAAAAAAGCAGTGCGGCACATGTTCTTCAGAGGGGAAGACACGATCGAGTTTTAAAAAAATAGAAATTGGAGAACTCACGGGTTCATAAACTATACCAAACGGTAATAATAAAAAGGGTAGAAATGGCTGGATACATCGGAAAGATAGACCTGTTCAATTGCACAGTAGATAACTGGCTTGTATACAGAGCTAATTTGTTAATATACACGGATTTCAATACAAAAGAAAAAATGGCTGGGGTTGCTTAGCACTCTCATGCAAGAGTGTTTATTCGGTGTGTCAAAAAAGTCAAACTTGCAAAAATTAGCAAAAATAGTGAAAAGAAAACTGACAATATTTATAAAAAGATATCTCCCAGAAATCACAATTATAGCTACATGCTATGTCCAGTATAAAAATCCTGGCAGCTTGATCTCTGTCTGTCTTACCAAGAGTGACCTGCTCATAATTTTTACACCAGGACATACAATACTGTCTTTAATTACCCACAAGGTTAACTTGAAACTACACATGAATTAGAATATGTTGCATCCCACAATGAGTTACAATCATTACAAAATAAACAGCAATGTCTACATTAAATGCAGTATACAAACAACATGTACCCATTTACACATCCTCATTACTAAAGAAATGGAATATTCTGCTGTGTTTGGTGGGAAAAGCATCATAAAGCCAAACTGAGCCTATCAGCTTGGTTTAGGACCCATTATAAGAATATAGCAGAGAAGATACTGGAGTGCTCACACTCAGTGTAATGACAGCAAAATGACAAAGCTGTGCGTGCATGTGTGCGTGCACAAAATTGAGAGGAAATTTGATAGAGGTATACAAGATTATGAGGGGTATAGATAGGGTAAATGCAAGCAGGGATTCTCCACTGGGACTACAACCAGAGGTCACGGGTTAAGAGTGAAAGGTGAAAAGTTTAAGGGGAACATGAGGGGAAACTTCTTCACTCAGAGGGTGATAAGAGTGTGGAAAGAGCTGCCATTTGAAGCAGTGCATGCAAGCTCGATTTCAAAGTTTCAGCGAGGTTCGGATAGGTACGTGGATGGTAGGGGTATGGACGGCTATGGTCCTGGTGCAGGTCGGTGGGAGTACAAAATTGAAATGGCTTTGACATGGACCAGATGGGCCAAAGAGTCTGTTGCTGGGCTGTACTTTGCTATGACTCTATGTGTACGGAGAGCGTTTACCGAGCGTTCTCCATCACATAATTGAACGGTATTTGAAAGCAAGTGAAATAGCCAATGACAAACAAGTACCTGTGCTGCACTGGTCTATGTATACTTACAGTGAGGGAGTGAGGCTGGGAACTTGGTGTGTAAAGCCAGAGGTAAATCCAAGGCCAGAGCTTACAACATGACCAGAAGAGCAGGACAGCAGAGGAGTGGGGCGTGTTTTAGAATTCAACAAATAATAATACTAAAAAAGGGAAAATCAAGCATGAGAGGAACATAAAAATGAACATTGGAGGCCTCAGCAGACACAGGGAGAGGAGGTGACGACTAAGGCTCCCCTACGCACAAGGAGAGAGAACATAGAATGGAGATCAATGACAGAAAAAGTCCACCCCCTCAGAGTGTGTCATCACAGAATAACTTCCAGAAATACTGGAGAATCATGGATCTGGAACAAAAGAGAACTTAAAAGAAATTAATATCAGTAAAGAAATGCTGCACCCTGATGAGCCCAAGGCAGATGAATCCAGGAGACTCAGTGATCTGCATCGCCGAATTTAGAAACAGGAGGCTGTGGAGATTCTAGATGCTCTAGTTATCATTTTCCAAATGTCTACAGATTTTGGAATGGTTCCTGAAGACTGGGGTGTTGGCAGATGACATAAGAGTGGAGAAAGGAAACAAGGTGGCAGGGTAGCGTAGTGGCCAGCACAACGTTTTACAGTACTGGCAATCTGGTTCAGGTCCCACCGCCACCTGTCAGGAGTTTGTATGTTCTCCCCGTGACCGCGTTGGTTTCCTCCAGGTGCTCCAGTCTCCTCCCACAGTCCAAAGCCACACCCAGTTTGTAAGTTAATTTGTCATTGTCAAATGTCCCCTGATTAGGCTGGGGTTAAATCGGGGGATTGCTGGGCGGTGAGGCTCAAAGGGCTGGAAGGGCCTGTTCCTCACTGTATCTCAATAAATCAATCAATCAATCAATAAATAAAGGAAGCAGAAAAAGGAGCATTTGACGGCTCTGGGCATGTATTTACTGGAGTTTTAGAAGAAGGAGAGAGGTTTGAAACAATCCAAATATTGAGAGGCCTACATAGAGTGGAGTAGGGAGAATGTTTCCTACAGTGGGGGAATCTAGGACCAGAGGGAACAGTCTCAGAATAGAACAACTTTTTAAAACAAAGATGAGGAGGAACTTCTTTAGGAATTTCATAGGGTGGGGAATCTGTGGAATTCGTTGCCACAGTTGGCTGTGGAGGCCAAGTCATTGGGTATATTTAAAGTGGAGGTTGATAGGTTCTTGATTAGTCAGGGCATCAAAGGGGATAGGGAGAAGACAGGAGAATTGGATTGAGAGGGACCATAACCAGTCATGATGGAATGGTGAAGTAGATGGGCTGAATGGCCTAATTATGCTCCTATATCTTATGGCTTTATAATCTTGGTCATAGGGGAAGAGATGAAATTTATGACAGGTTTAGAGTGAGTAATGTTGGTTGAACAAAATCAGATTGTTTTCATGAAAGGAGAAATTGTTTGACCTATTGGAATGTTTTTGAGAATGTGCAACGAAGATGAGTGGAACTGGAGGTGGGGTTGTATGTGGATTTCTTAAAGGGAATATCTCACACAGAGGTTAATGCCCAGGTTAGAGCACATGGTGTTAATGTTTACGTCGACAGAGCCTCTGTGAGACAATACCTGGATGATGGCATAAGATGTCAGTCTCCTGATCTAAATGACAAGGAAATGCAGCAAAGACTCATCTGCCTTCTGGGAGAAGATACAGGAGCCAGACCCAAGAGCAGCTGCTTCACACTGCTGTCAGACTCCTGAACCAGTTTCCCCCTCCCGGTGAGATTCAACATGTAGTAGGCCCTTCCAGCCCTTTGAGCCACACTGACCAGCAATCCCCCCCATTTAATCCAGGACAATTTACAATGATCGGTTAACCTACCAACCGGTATGTCTTTGGAAACCAGAAAATCCGGAGGAAACCCACACGGTCCAGAGAGAAGGTACAAACGCCTTACAGGCAGTGGCCAAAATCGAGGAGGCTGCAAGGCCCACAGCAGGAGAGGTTAGGCTGGCCCCCACCCCTAAGAGGGATATTGATTCGGAGGATGAGGACCTGGATGTGTGGTATATGCTGCCTTTTGCTAACTCCCCATGGATTGAGGAAGCCCTTCTCCCGCCGAGTCAGGTGAAGCGGGGGACAGCCTGGGTTGCAGTGGGACCCTGCAAAGGCTGAAGCGAGGCTTGGCCACGGGAAAGAGGGGTCCAAGTTGCAGGCGGGCATGTGGGCCGGGGGAGGTCTCGCCAGGTAGACCAGCAGTCTCCCCAATAGTGTCTGAACCTGAAGAGTTAGGTTAGGGGGTATGGAGGTCTCAGAGAATTAGGAGACCACTGGATAGGCTGGCCTACGTAGCACCAGGGGAACAGAGTGTGACCCCTACTGTTTTGTGGTGCTATGTCACTGCCTTTTACACCTGGATTAGGCTTTGTGTTTTGCAGGAAGGGTTGCCGAATTATCTCAACATCATGAGGACATGACTAAATTTGGTGGGTGGAGAGTGTAACACGCTGTAAGGGTTCACTGCTAATGTAATGGCCTCTCTGTAATGTTTCGCTGCTAAGGTAATAGTTTCTCTGTAGCAGCAAAGTTTGGGTTATGACTAGAGATAACGGGACCTTTGGAATGTCTGCTAGCCAATGAGAGGCATGTTGTTCTTTCTTGTGGGTCTGGGAGCAGGGATTTCGCGGTCATGTGTCGGTGAGAGATGAAGAGAGAAAACACGAATAGAAAGAGTTGGTGGACCGCTGGACGGAGTGGACTCGGAACGAGGGTCCGACGGTCAGCGACGCTCGGAGGAGGTCAATGGGGGACTAATGGATGATTCTGTGACCTCCAACGTGCACCTTAGACTGTTTCATTAAAATGGGCCCTTTTTCGTTTTATTTTCTTTACTAACCCTATAGTCCGATCAAGATTTATAAAGTTCAATCGTTTAATTGCATGCGGTATACTGTCTGATGTTTTGTGGTTCAGATTTGTAACTGGGCAACACATCATGCAACATCCACACAAACGAGGTTTCTCAGTTTGGCAGCCAAAGGCTGTCTTACTCTAGACAAACGCAAGCTGGCCGAACCTAGGGGTTACGTATAACTCACTGTAATTTACAATTGCTTGTAATTATTTATTGCATTGTACTGCTGCCGCAAAACAACAGATTTCCTGACACATGCCAGTGATAATAACCTGATTCTGATTTTGGAAAGATGTGTCACTATCAAGGGGCTGTTTGATTAGAGTGTAGATTTGATTTTATTCGGTACACCTGTAACCTGCTCGTTAATGCCAATACCTAATCAGCCAATCACATGGCAGCAACTCAATGCATAAATGCATGCAGACATGGTCCAGAGGTTCAGTTGTTGTTCAGACCAAACATCAGGATGGGGAAGAAATGTGATCCAAGTGACTTTAACCATGGAATAATTGTTGGTGCCAGATGGGGTGGTTTGAGTATCTCAGAAACTGTAGAACTACTGGGGGTTTTCACAAATAACAGTCTCTAAAGCGGGGGCCCCCAACCTCAGATCCACAGACCCCTCGGTTAATTGTAAGGCTCCATGACATCAAACAGGTTGGGAACCCCCACTTAAAAGTTTACAGAGAATGCTGTGAACTTTTAAAAAATCTATTAAGCATCAGTTTTGTGGATGAAAACGTCTTGTTAATGAGGGAGGTGAGAGGAGAATGGCAGAATGGTTCGAGCTAACAAGAGGGTAACAGTAACTCAAGTAACCCGGTGTTACAACAGTGGTGTGCAGAACAGCATCTCTGAATGCTCAACACTTCGGACCTTGAAGTGGATGGGCTACAGCAGCAGAAGACCACGAACCCTTAGACTGAGCATGTTTACACCATCACTGATACAGGAAAGCAACATCCATCATCAGGGACCCCCACTGCCCAGGACATGCTCTCTTCTCACTGCTGCCATCAGGAAGAAGGTACAGGAGCATCAACATTCACACCACCAGGTTCAGGAACAGTTATTACCTCTCAAACACCAGGCTCACTCACCCCATCACTGAACTGTTCCCACAACCTGTAGACCAGGGCTTTCCAACCTTTTTTATGCCATGGACCCCGACTAATAACCGAGGAATCTGTGGACCCTGAGTTGGGACCACTGCTGGGTACTCACTTTCAAGGACTCTTCATTTCATGTTCTCAATATTGATTGCTTATTTATTTATTATTATTTTGTTTTTTTTGTTTTAATTGTATTTACTGTGAATGCCTGCAGAAAATGGAATCTCAGAGTTGTATATAATGACAAATAAGTACTTCGATAATACAGTATATTTACTTTGAATTTTTTGAATCTAACTTAGAGTTAGAACTGTCCTGGGTGAGGCCTATTTCTGCTCCAAATCACTCCGGGCTGTAGAAGTGTTTCCAGCTGAAGCTCTGGCTACCCTTGTAGACTCTGCTCCGGTCCCAGACTCTGTCACTACTGTCATCTCTTCACTCTCAATCAAGTCTTCTGCCTCCTTACAATTAGTTCTCTTCCAGGGAACAAAGAGAACTTGCTCCTACAGCCTCTCTCCCTATCCTCTAAGGACACCTGCAACAACCATGAATTGTCTGCCACGGGATCATTTTGAGAGTCTTCCCAGGATTAATGTCCAACCCATCGTTACTAGGAGCAGGGGATCTGAGGACTGGTCAGATGGAGTAGTTGGACAGGTGTACAGATCAGGGTAAAGCCCGGCACCTGAGCACAAAGGGGAGGGTGGACTGGAACCGGGAGACACCGACAGCCGCGATCAGCAAGAGTGCAGAGACATCGCTGTGGATTTTGTTCATGCACACAGACAGCAGACAGCATACAGAAACACACACAACACACACATTGTGTGCACATACACCACAGTGCATTTAATTTGGTTTTTACACTCTGATCAACAGAAAAGACTCTTTTGTGTCAAAGTGAAAACAAATTTCTACAAACTCGTCCAAATTTATTACAATTATTAAACACCAAATAATTGGCTGCATAATTACTCACCCCCTTCAAGTCAGTATTTAGTAGACGCACCTTTGGGAACAATTATAGCCTTGAGTCTGTGTGGATAGGCAGACTGGACACTGCAGTTTTTCCCCATTCTTCTTTATAAAACTGCTCAAGCTCTGTCAGATTGTATGGGGATCATGAGTGAACAGCCCTTTTCAAGTCCAGCCACAAATTCTAAATTGGATTGAGGTCTGGACTCTGACTTGACTACTCCAGGACATTAACTTTCTTGTTTTTAAGCCATTCCTGTGTAACTTTGGCTTTATGCTTGGGGCCATTGTCTTGCTGGAAACAAAGCTTCTCCCAAGTCACAATTCTCTTGCAGACTGCATCAGGTTTTCCTCCAGGCTTTCCCCATATCTTGCTACATTCATTTTACCCTCTACCTTCACAAGCCTTCCAGGGCCTGCTGCAGTGAAGCATCCCCACAGCAAGATGCAGCCACCACCATGCTTCATGGTAGAGATGGCATGTTTTTGATGACGTGTGGTGTTTGGCTTATGCCAAACATAGCATTTAGTCTGAAGGCCAAAGAGCTCAATTTTGGTTTCATCAGACTAAAGGACCTTCTTCCAGCTGACTTCAGAGTCTCCTGCATGTCTTCTGGCAAACTTCAGCTGAGATTTCATGTGAGATTTTTTCAACGGTGGCTTTCTCTTTGCCACTGTCCCACAAAGCTAGGACTAATGAAGTACCCAGGCAACAAATGTATGCAGTCTCTCCCATTTCAGCCTCTGAAGCTTGTAACTCCTCCAGAGTTGTCACAGGTCTCTTGGTGGCCTCCTTCACTAGTCCCTTTCTTGCACGGTCACTCGGTTTTTGAGGACGGCCAGCTCTAGGCAGATTTACAGCTGGGCCATATTCTTCCTATTTTTTGATGATTGACTTCAAGGTACTCCAAGATGACTTGGAAATGTTCTTGTATCCATCTCCTGACTTGTGCTTTCAATAGCCTCTTCACGGAATTGCTTGAAGCATTCTTTTGTCTTCAAGGTGTCATTTTTGCCAGGACACCGACTCACCAGCAGTTGGACCTTCCAGTTAGAGGTGTATTTTTACTACAATCAACTGAAACACCTTGACTGCACACAGATCTCCATTTAACTAATTATATGACCTCTAAAACCAATTGGCTGTACCAGTAATGATCTGATGTATCATATTATGCAATCAATTATTTTGTGTTTTATATTTGTAATTAATATAGATCACTTTGCAGAGAGCTGTTTTCGCTATAACACAAAAGAGTTTTTTTTTTCTGTTGATCAGTGTCAAAAAAGCCAAATTAAATCCACTGTGATTCAATGTTCTAAAACAATAAAACATGAAAACTTCCAAGGGTGTTGTGAAAACTTTTTATAGGCAACGTACATAAATGTAGATACATTTATAATTTATAATTTGTTTATTTATTGAGAGAGAGAGAGAGCGAGAAAAAGAGACGGAGAGAGAGATAAACACACACACACACACACACACACACACACACACACACACACACACACTTGACCAGTAACTTCCAATTTCCAGGAAAAAAAGTTAACTGAATCACCTTACAGCAAAGAAAACCAATCCCAGTGGATTGTTTAATTTACTTTGTCATTGGTAATGTTCACGAGAATATATAATTACTCCTAGCTCAGGAATAGTGTGTGTTTGTGGAGATGAGGGCTAGTACAACATTAACTAGGAAGTGTACAGACATCATGGGTAAAGTGGTGCCTCTGAGCACACTGTCCTCATGTGAAAAGACTTACCTGTTAATCAACTGTTCTACTAACCCAATTAAGTAGGTGAGGAAGAATTTCAATGGTTCAATGGTTCCATTTAATATCAGAGAATGTATACAGTATGCAACCTGAAATTCTTACTCTTTACAGACATCCACAGAACCGAAGAAAAACCCAAAGAATGAATGACAGAGAAAGAAAATCAAACCAGGTCGAGACTAACATCTCAGAGTTGGTTTCTCCCAATTACCAGCCCCCGAAAATAAAAGATAATCTCAGGAACACAGCAGTAAGCAAAAACAACCTGGAGCAAAACCTCTAAAGGTGCATCTGAAAGCGCCATAGAAATTGGGGCTGGTGGAGCAGGGGGATTCCCACAGGCGAGGTTGAGATGGAACTGAACTGAGCTGTTTCCAGGTTTGGGGCAGAAGGGACCCACCAAAGTGTCGCCTGCAAAGCACGGCTGTCCTCCAAGAGGACCATAATGTTGTTGTGGTTTGTAGGCTTGTGTGCCTCAGTGACCAGAGAGCTGTGTTGACTGGAGTCAGGGCTTTATGCTTTGGCTCTTGGTAGGGTCAGCTATGCCAAACAGGCCAAAGGGTAGAGGTCAGACTAAGAGTGGTCCACCGGTCCTCCAGGTTCGGGGGTTCAGCTCAGGGCTAACAACCCTGACTGGTCAAACAAAATTGTTATGGAAACAGCAATGAAGAATCCTTCTGCATCTGAGTGTGACGGTATTCCTGAATCTCCACCAGGGAGACTCGGGAATGATAATGATAATGAAAAATGATGCATTTTGGTGAAAGGAACGATAGTGCAGACTATTATCTAAATGGGGAGGTTCAAAGATCACAGGTGCAGAGGGACTTTGTGCAAGACCCCCGGAAGGTTAATTTACAGGTTGAGTCTTCAGTAAAGAAGGCAAATGTAATGTTGGCATTTATTTCAAAGAGAATAGAAAATAAAAACAAGGAGATAATGCTGAGCCTTTATAAGGGGACACTAGTCAGGCCACACTTAGAGAATTGTCAACAGTTTTGGGCCTCGTATCTCAGAAAGGATGTGTTGTCACTAGAGAGAGTCCAGCGTTCAAGAGGATGATTCCAGGAATGAAGGGGTTAACTTATGAGGAGCATTTGGCAGCTTTGGGCCTGTACTCACTAGAATTTAGAAGAATGTGGGGGGATCTCATTGAAAGGTACCGAATATTGGAAGGACTAGGTAGGGTGGATGTGGAGAGGATCTTTCCTATGGTGACAGTATCCAGAACTAGAGGGCACAGCCTCAAAATTGAGGGGCGACCCTTTAGAACAGAGGTAAGGAGGAATTATTCTAGCCAGAGAGTAGTAAATCTGTGGAATGCTCTGCCACAGACTGCAGAGGAGGTCAAGTCTGTGGGTATATTTAAGGCGGAAGTTGATCATTTCCTGATTGGTCAGGGCATCAAAGGAGATAGCGAGAAGGCAGGTGTGTGGGGTTGAGTAGGATCCAGGATCAGCCATGGTGGAATGGTGCAGCAGACTCAATCGGCTGAATGGCCTAATTTTGCTCCTACGTCTTATGGTCTTATGGACTTGCATGACTAGAGCAGTGAAAACTGAGCTACTAACATGAAGGAGGAATCCATGAACACCACCAGAGATGGTGGACCTTCATTGCTGCTCTAAAGGCCAGCAGAGAAACAGACAGTGGAGAGACCCAGGGCTGTAGTTACCAGTAGCGATTGGAAAGGCTGGATTTGTCCCTGCAGCTGGACAAGGGGAATGACTTGATAGGGGGTTATTAAAATAAGGAGTGGCAGAGAAAAGGAAGATGGTCACAGCAGCTTTCCCAGGGAGAGGAGCCTAAAACAAGGACATGGGTTCAACGTGAGAGGGTAAATACTTAACTGTTTCACACACACACAGGGTGGCTGGACCAGGGACAAGCTGTTGGTGGAGATGGTAAAGGTGGATCCAATCATAGGATTCCAAAAGCATTCGGACAGATACATGGTTAGGAAAGGTCTAAAAGGATATGGGTCAAACATCGGCAAATGTAATTGGAATAGATTAGAAATCTGGCCAGCGCAGACATGTGTGAAGGAGCATCTTTAATTCCCAGGATGGACTTGCCATTGTGGTTCTCTGGAGAGACAGAGTAACTGCAGCTTCCTCTCAGGGCAGAGAAGGTGAAAGGAAGGTGTAATTGGACACTGGGATTCAAGGCCAAGAACAAAGTCAGAACCAGTTCAAAGCCAATAACAAGGTCAGCACCATTACTATAACATAACAGATGACAACAGCATCACAGCACACTCTGAAAAATTCCCCAATGTATCAAGAGAGAAGTTTTCCTTCCTTCATTACTGAATGGAGCTGAATCATGGACCACCTACAGTAGACACCTGAAAGCCATGGAACAATAACATCGAAGAACCTTATGGAGAATTTGAAGCTCAGCTTGACTGGTGCTGCAGGGGGATTGGGGGTGCTGAGTGATTGGGGCTGATGGGAGATTGGGGTGATGTCAGTACCTCCAGTTGAACTTTGACTTTTTGTGCATTTTCCCCCTAGCCGTCAGTGTGTGTTTTGTATTGCCATGTGCTCTTGTTTGTTTTCATGCCCCATGTTCTCCTGTCCTCACTCCTGCTCTACTCTGGCCCCTGTATTACTGAGTACTCCACCTCTCATCTGTTCCTTATTATTACTTGTTTTGCTGCCACTTCTGTTTCATTGTTCTCCACCTATCATCTGCCTCTCTGTTTACTGCTCAGTGAATTTTAGTGCTGTGTTTTCACCTGTTTGTTGCCAGATTGTGCCAGTGAGTTTTCCTGAGCCTCTCCAGCATTTGTATCTGTACTATGTCCATCTGAATAATGACTCTGCCTGTTTCCTGATTCTGGTATTTGGATTTCCCTGAATGTTTTGATTTCTGCCTGAACGTTGACACCGACTTTATTTGTTTGGGATTTGTTACTCAGTTAATGTCACTGTGTGCACAGTATTAGGTCTGCGATTGGATCCCTGCTCCAGTGCCCTGACAGGTGACGGGAGATTGGGTCTGACGGGGACTGGGACCGATGAGAATTGAGGAAGATGGAAGATTTGGCTGATGTGTAATTGGGGCTGATGGGAGATTGGGACTGATGGGAGGAGTGTTTAAAGAACCTGACATGAATTGGGTGGCCTTCAGCTCACTTGTGGTATGCATGATTTCACAGTGTGTCTTCTCAGAGAGCTGGTGATGCAACCAGATCGCTACGGATCTCTCAATATTCACAACTAATACACTGCCATGGACATACCCAGCATGGATCTCATCTCCTGTCAACAGATCAAGAGCAACTTTGTTCAGGGCACCAGGCAATGACTATGATTAATGTTGCATACAGATCAATGGCAGCGTTCAAATACCTGCCCAGAGACCACCAGCATATTACCTTTTATTTAATTAATTTTATTTTATTTAGAGATACAACATGGTAGCAGAATCTTCCACCCCATGTTGTTCAATTACACCCGTGTGTCACATTGCCCTATTACACCCCTGAGCCAATGCTGCCCGATTGCAGCCATGTGGCCTACTAACCCATATGCCTTTCACACGTGGGTGGAAACCAGAGCACCAGGAGGAAATCCACGTGACCAAGTGGAGAACATAAGGCTTCTAAGAGATAGTGGTGGGAATTGAACCCAGGTCGCCAGTACTGTAAAGCACTGTGCTAATCGCGGCACTACTGTACCACCCCAAATTTCTGAAGCAGCGAGTGTAATCCCTGCGTGGTACTCATGCACACGCACAGAATGATCTACCAGCACAAATGACATTGGGGTTGTAACCTCTGACCCAAACTTTGATTGGGGAAAATCAGGGCATGATTTGAGCTTCCATTGATGTTGGTCCTGTCCTATGAGGAGCTCAGACCATTCATCAAGGAGGGAAAGTGTTTGACATGGGAAAGACTTAACATCTGATATCTTAGACCATAAGACATCTCCTCTGTACCTACTTCCAAGCACTTTAAAACTGTGCCCTCTTGTGTTAGCTGTTTCAGACCTGGGAAAAAGCCTCTGACTATCCACATGATCAATGCCTCTCATCATCTTAAACACCTCTATCAGGTCATCTCTCATCCTCCATCGCTCCAAGGAGAAAAGGCCAAGTTCAATCAACCTATTCTCATAGGGTATGCTCCCCAATCCAGGCAACATCCTTGTAAATCTCCTCTGCACCCTTTCTATAGTTTCCCATAGCGAAGTGACCAGAACTGAGCACAATACTCCAAATGGGGTCTAACCAGGGTCCTATATAGCTGTAACATTTCCTCTTGGCTCTTAAACTCAATCCCATGGTTGATGAAGGCCAATGCACCATATGCCTTCTTAACCACACAGTCAGCCTGTGCAGCAGCTTTGAGTGTCCTATAGATTTGGACCCCAAGATCCTTCTCATCCTCCACACTGCCAAGAGTCTTACCATTAATACTATATTCTGTCATCATATTTGACCTACCAAAATGAACCACCTCACACTTATCTGGGTTGAACTTCATCTGCCACTTTTCAGCCCAGTTTTGCATCCTATCAATGTCCCGCTACAACCCCTGACAACCCTCCACACTATCCACAACACTCCCAACGTTTGTGTCATCAGCAAATTTACTACCCTCCACTTCCTCATCCAGGTCACTTATAAAAATCATGAAAAGTAGGGATCGCTGAGGCACACCACTGGTCACCAACCTCCATGCAGAATATGACCTGTCTACAACCACTCTTTGCCTTCTGTGGGCAAGCCAATTCTGGATCCACAAAGCAATGTTCCCTTGGATCCTATGCCTCCTTACTTTCTCTATAAGCCTTGCATGGGGTACTTTATCAAATGCCATGATGAAATCCATATACACTGCATCTACTGCTCTACCTTCATCAATGTGTTTAGTCACATTCTCAAAAAATTAAATCAGGCTCGTAAGGCACAACCTGCCTTTGACAAAGCCATGCTGACTATTCCTAATCATATTATACCTCTCCTGATGTTCATAAATCCTGCCTCTCAGGATCTTCTCCATCAACTTACCAACCACTGAAGTAAGACTCACTGGTCTATAATTTCCTGAGCTATCTCTACTTCCTTTCTTGAATAATCTGCAACCCTCAAGTCCTCCGGAACCTCTCCCGTCCCCATTGATGATGCAAAGATCATTGCCAGAGGATCAGCAATCTCCTCCCTCGCCTCTCACAGTAGCCTGGGGTACATCTCATCCAGTCCCAGAGCAGAATTAGGCCACTCGGCCCATCAAGAATGCTCTGCCATACCAACATGGCTGATTTATTATCCCCCACTACCTAATTTCCTGCCTTCTCCCAGTAACCTTTGATGCTCTTACTAATCAAGATCCTTTCAACCTCTCTATTAAATATATCCAATCACATGGCCTTTACAACCATCTGTAGCAAGGAATTCCACAGATTCAGCACCTTCTGACTAAGGAAATTCCTTCTCAGTTCTTTGTTCTAAATGGACATCCATTTATTGAGAGGCTGTGTCCTCAGGTCCTAGACTCACCCACTTCTGGAAGCATCCTCTCCTCATCTACCCTGTCTAGGTCTTTCAATATTCAATGGGTTTCAATGAAATTTCCACCCACCTCAATCTTCTAAACTTCAGGGAGGGAGGCGGAAGAAAGGAAATTGTAGGCCAGTTAGCCTTACTCTGGTGTCTGAGAAGATGGTGGAGTCCACGATGAGGTTTCGGGGTACTTAGGAGCATATGATAAAGCAGGCCAAACTCAGCTTGGTTTCCTTAAAGACAGAGGTTCCAAATCTGGGTTAATAGTGGGGTCCATGGCGTAAAACAATTTGGGAACCCATATCTTAAGGGGAAGTCTTGTCAGACAAATCTATTGGAATTCTTTGAGGAAATAACAGACAGGATACCGGCCAGTGTTGCTGAGGCATCAGCACTGGAATTCGAGGCCGGTGGACCCAGGTTCGAATCCAGCTGACTCCTGGTACACTTTCCATCACGCCTAGTTCAGCATCGGGCCAGCCACTCGGCCTTGTAAGCAACAGACAGAATGCTGAAGAGCTGGCAAAGTGCCACCTGATGCACCACAAGGTGCGGAGAGGAACAACAAAGGACAGAGGAGAGTCAGTGGATGTTGTTTATTTGGATTTTCACATGAGGCTGCTTAACAAGATAAGAGCCCATGGTACTATCATGGATAGAATTGCTGATTAGCAAGATGCAAAGAGTCGGAATAAAGGGGGCCTTTCCTGTTTGGCTGCCAGCGACAAGTGGTGTCCGCAGGGGTTTGGTTTGGGACTGCTTCTTTTCATGCTAAATGTCAGTGATTTGTATGATGGAATTTTTGGCTTTGTGGCCAAGTTTGCAGGTAATACCAAGTTAGTTGGAGGGGCAGGTGATGATGATGAAGAAAGGTGTCTGTGAAAGGACATGGACAGATTGGGAGAATGAACAAAGAAGTGGCAGGTGGACTACAGTTTGGGAAGTTTGTGATCATCCACTTTGGTAGAAAAAATAAAGAAGTAGCCTATTTTCTAAATGGGTAGGAAATTCAAAAATTAGAGGTGTAAAGGACTTGGGAGTCCTTGTGCAGGATTCCCTAAAGGTTAATTTGCAGGTTGAGTCAATGGTGAAGAAGCCAAATACAATGTTAGCATAAATTTCAAGAGAACTAGAATATAAGCGCACGGATGTAATGCTGAGTTTTATAGGGCGTTGGTCTGTAACACGAGAAGCATTTGATGGCTTTGGGCCGTATTTGCTGAAGTTTAGAAGATTGAGGTGGGTGGAAATTTCATTGAAACCCATTGAATATTGAAAGACCTAGACAGAGTAGATGAGGAGAGGATGCTTCCAGAAGTAGGTGAGTCTAGGACCCGAGGACACAGCCTCTCAAGAAAAGGATGTCCATTTAGAACAAAGAACTGAGAAGGAATTTCTTTAGCCAGAAGGTGCTGAATCTGTGGAATTCTTTGCTACAGATGGCTGTAAAGGCCATGTGATTGGATATATTTAATAGAGAGGTTGATAGGATCTTGGATTAAAGAGCGGAGCGACATTTGCAATCTTCCAGTCCTCCGGAACAAGACAGACAACACATGCAGACTACCATGGATTGAATGAGATCTGGTTCACCCAGAACTCCTGCTGTAACCTCTGGAGCTGGTGTTGCGTGGGAGTTTGTAGCAGCGCTCTTCTCCAACTCCTTTTAATTGGGCACTAACTAACCACTTCTGAACTGAGCCTTTGTTAAATAACAGGCTTCATGGTTGGCTGTGAATGATAGACAGCTGGGTGGCTGCTTCCCGCTGATTAAATCCAGGACCCGTAACCGCCAGTTGTCACGTCCTCATTAAAGAAACAGCGGAGGCCAGTCCAATTGGACCTTTAGTTCATTACAGTAATTCATTCAATGGGTCTGGAGATTATAGAAGTGAATAAGTGATACTTCTGATAAAGTGGATTTTTTAGGGTGAATGTGTTCTCTGTACTCTAGATTGTTTAATGTAGTTTCCTATACACAAGTAGAAAGGAGAGTGAAAGAATTGTTACTCCAGATCCAATGTAGCACAAAAAGGAACAGAAAAAGATAAAGAACACAATAATAATTAAAAATACTCAATCAGAATCAGGCCAAGTTGGCGCCAGTGAGTAACGCTACCTCAGGCCACATCTTCTGATTGGCCCACTAAACCGTTTATTTCACTTCTTCTATGCCATCTTTTTATTTTAACTGAGTTTCTGGTATTGTGATCTACAATCAGAAGATCAATTGAGTGATCTGGTACTTTGCTCTCTCCGAGAAGATTCCAGAAGGTGAGCGGCCTCAAAACAAAGAAGCTTAGAGATGGAATGCAAGCCCATGGTTGACTCTATTTCTCATCGATCTTGCCGATTAAAGGAAAATTAAAACCTCGAGGTGAATGCAGAAGGTGTGCAAGTGTTCTGCGTTGTTTATCTGCCTCTCACTGGCTGCTGCCTGGTGAAATGTGTCTGCATGTGACGGTCCCTCGCTCGCTGCTACCCGACGGAAAGACTCTGCATTCCACTCTCTCCCATGAAGCTGTTGGAGGATGTTACTGAAGTTCTGCCATTTATGGATTGGAGTGTCATTCAAATTGGACTCTGTCAGTTTTACGTTTTTATATTCTATATTTTTGTCTGGTCTTTCTTGTTGTCATTTGCATGATTTGATAGTTTTTGTTGTGTGAAAGGGGGTTTGTTATTGTCACTGGTTTGTGTGATTTGCTGTTTTTGTTGTGTGAGGGGGGTTTATTGTTGTTGCTGTTTGTGTGATTTGCTGTTTTTGTTGTGTGAAGGGGGTTTGTTGCTGTTTGTGTGATTTGCTGTTTTTGTTGTGTGAAAGGGGGTTTGTTGCTGTTTGTGTGATTTGCTGTTTTTGTTGTGTGAAGGGGGTTTGTTATTGTTACTGTTTGTGTGATTTGCTGTTTTTGTTGTGTGAAGGGGGTTTGTTGCTGTTGTTGTTTGTGTGATTTGCTGTTTTTGTTGTGTGAAGGGGGAGTTTGTTGCTGCTGTTTGTGTGATTTGCTGTTTCTGTTGTGTGAAAGGGGGTTTGTTGCTGTTGTTGTTTGTGTGATTTGCTGTTTTTGTTGTGTGAGGGGGGTTTATTGTTGTTGCTGTTTGTGTGATTTGCTGTTTTTGTTGTGTGAAGGGGGTTTGTTGCTGTTGTTGTTTGTGTGATTTGCTGTTTTTGTTGTGTGAAGGGGGTTTGTTGCTGTTGTTGTTTGTGTGATTTGCTGTTTTTGTTGTGTGAAGGGGGAGTTTGTTGCTGCTGTTTGTGTGATTTGCTGTTTCTGTTGTGTGAAAGGGGGTTTGTTGCTGTTGTTGTTTGTGTGATTTGCTGTTTTTGTTGTGTGAGGGGGGTTTATTGTTGTTGCTGTTTGTGTGATTTGCTGTTTTTGTTGTGTGAAGGGGGTTTGTTATTGTTATTGTTTGTGTGATTTGCTGTTTTTGTTGTGTGAAGGGGGAGTTTGTTGCTGCTGTTTGTGTGATTTGCTGTTTCTGTTGTGTGAAGAGGGTGTTTGATGTTCTTGATGCTATTTACGTGATTTGCTACTGTGCGTGGGGTGGAATGTTGATGTTTTTTTTGAGATGGGTTCCATGGTTTTTTTGTTTCATGACTGTCTGTGGGAAGATGAATATCAGGGTTGTATACTGCACACATACTTTCATAATAAATGAATTGAGATTAAAGGAGCTAGGGCTTTACTCTTTGGAGAGAAGGAGGATGAGAGGAGACATGATAGAGGTGTACAAGATAATAAGAGGAATAGATAGAGTGGATAGCCAGTGCCTCTTCCCCAGGGCACCACTGCTCAATACAAGAGGACATGGCTTTAAGGTAAGGGGTGGGAAGTTGAAGGGGGATATTAGAGGAAGGTTTTTTACTCAGAGAGTGGTTGGTGCGTGGAATGCACTGCCCGAGTCAGTGGTGGAGGCAGATACACTAGTGAAGTTTAAGAGACTACTAGACAGGTATATGGAGGAATCTAAGGTGGGGGCTTATATGGGAGGCAGGGTTTGAGGGTCGGCACAACATTGTGGGCCGAAGGGCCTGTACTGTGCTGTACTATTCTATGTTCTATGTTCTAAATGTATTTTGAACTTTGAACCTTGATCACCAGCATATAACATGAAATATGTTATTTATGTGCCAGAAGTACATAATAATGAAAAGTGTGACCTCAAGGTTGAATGGAAAAGTCTTCTTCACACAGAGATTACAACTTTTGACCCAAATAACCCAAGACAAATGTCAACCTGATACAGCTTGGTCACTAGCAGCAGGACTATCATCTGAGATGAATTTGGAACCACGAAACCAAGACCTAGCAGTCAATTTGCATCTGTTCTTCTCCTTACTCCATGGATGATCAGTGGCTGTAATGCTTCAGAATAGTTAATGACAACAAAGTCTGCTCCGGTGAGTTTAAAATCTATCTGATGTTATCCAAAAAGGAAAATGGGGAAGCAGCCGCAATTCAACATAATTACCATCTAATGTCCAGGATCCTGCAACTATCTTAAATTATATACTAATTAAACTAAATTACATTTAAGTAAATCTAGACAACATACACAAAATGCTGGAGGAACTCAGCAGGTTAGGCAGCATCTATGGAAAAGAGTAAACTGTCGACATTACAGACGGAGGAGAGTTTTCTAACTAGCTACTTTACTGTCGGGTATGGAGGGGGGTGCAGGGGCTACTGCACAGGATCAAAGTAAGCTGCAGAAAGTTGTGAACTTATTCAACTCCATCATGGGCACTAGCTCCAACGTATCAATGTGCCAGGAGCAATACCTCAAAAAGGCAAAAAGGTAGCCCCCATCGTGAAGGACCCCCACCAGCCAGGGCATGCCCTCTTCTCACTGTTACCATCAGGAAGGAGATACAGGAGCCTGCAGGCACACACTCAGCGATTCATGAACAGCTTCTTCCCCTCTACCATTTGATTTCTGAATGGAATGAATAAATTTCACGGCATCTGCCAGTGATATTAAACCTGATTCTGATTGAGGTGCTAATTCTCAAAACCAGACGGTGTAATTTATTATATTTATTAAACTTATTTAGTAAATTTACATATATAATAGTTCAATTGAATAAATAGTGCAAAAAAAAAGTAGTGAGGTAGTGTTCATGGGTTCAATGTCTGCTGGCAGAGGGGAAGAAGCTGTTTCTGAAAAGCTGTGCCTGTGTCTTCAGGTTTCTGTACCTCCTTCCTGATGGTTGCAATGAGAAGGGGGTATGTCCTGGGTGAGGGGGGTCCTTAATGTTGAGTGGCACATTTTCTGAGGCATAATTCTTTGAAGATGTCCTGGATGCTGGGGAGTCTAGTGCCCTTGATGAAGATGACTGAGTTCACCACTTTCTGCAGCTTATTTTGATTCTGTGCAGTAGCCCCCCCCCACTGCCCCCCCCCCATACCAGATGGTGATGCAGCCAGTTAGAGTGACTATAAATACACAAGATATTTGTCTTGTCGGTGTCAGGGTGGAGATGCGTCTTTACCAAAGGAGATGTAAGGCACTCCTTTCCTCTGCTAACCTGCAGGTCACCCTTGGGCGAGGTGTAGCACCTGCTTAGCACCCCCCCCACCCAAAATCAGGGTCAAGTGAAGTCATGGGGGCAGGTGGTGGATGGTCGTACGAGCAGCTGGTGCATATCACATGTCCTGGTTATGTGACCACTGACGCCAGGCAGACAATCTCTGAAGAGTATTGATAATGGCTGGTGGTCACCCGTCTTGTAAAGACACTGCCCAGAAGAAGGCAATGGCAAACCACTTCTGTAGAAAAATTTGCCAAGAACAATCATGGTCATAGAAAGACCATGATCGCTCACATCATACATAATGACATTGATGGCGCAGGATAGCTTATATACATAGATTGATTGTCTGTACATAAAGTGACTCTAGGCACAGGTGCATCTTGCATAAGGTGACTCTGACAGGAGATGATAAAGTGATGGTTGGAGGATGTGGAGCAGTTGGTTAGTGGGTGGAGGTGTTCAGCAGCCTTCCTTGCTTGGGAAAAGAAACTGTTTTTGAGTCTGTTCCATTCTAGAATTTTCCATTCTGAAGATGAATGCCTACATACAATGGTTTTTTGCTCAATAACCTGGTTATTAAAAAGGTTCTATTACATATTGCAGATATTTCACCGCAATGCTACCTCATCATGCACAGGAGGATCGTAGTGCTGTTACGTGGCTCGTTAAAAATACCCAGTCAAATTCCAAAATCTTAGCAGTGACCCCAAGGCAAGTAGATTTAACCAGCTGATCACTTATCCCAAGTCCTAAGCAAAAACTCACACAACAAAAGCTCCAGATGCTGGAAATTGGAAACAAGAAGCACTCAGCAGGTCAGGCAGTGTCCAAGGAGAGAAGAGTAGATACAGATCATAGTTCCTCAGAACTGGGAAAGAGTGTTTGTTATAGGGCTGGGAGAAGGTGGTGATTGGGGGGGGGGTGTTGCTGGGGGAAGTATGGAGGATGTCTCCAATACTTCAAAGATCAAAGTAAGTGTGTTCTCGAGGCAGATATATGGCATCATGCAGGAATTTATAGGAAAAATATAATAGTGTTTCAACAGGCAAAGACAGACAAAACATAAAACAGTACAACACAGTACAGGCCCATTGCCCCATGATGTTGTGCCAACATTTTAACCTACTCTAAGATCAATCTTACCTGTCACTCCTGTATAACCCTCTATGTTTCTATCATCCATATGCCTCTAAGAATCGCGTGAATGTCCCTAATGTATTTGCCTCTACCACCACTCACCCATGCACCCACCACTCTCCATGGAAATAACTTACTCTGACATATATTTTCCAATCGTTTTAAAATTATGCCCCCTCATATTAGCCACTAGATGACAAACTGCAAATTAAAACAAAAATAATACTGAGAACAGAGTCATTGTAAGGGTTCTTGTTGTAACGTTTAGTGGTGCTTGGCACAACAACTTAGGTGTGTTACTGACACCTACTGAGTTGGCGTGTGGAGCAAAGAGACACAAAGTATGCCCACAAAATTCCACCCCCTAAAAAAACTCAAGTATTATCAAAAAATTCAGAAAGTCAAATACACATTATGTATATTACAATGACGTTGATATGCTAACAAACTTTCCCAGTTAAACTCTGTCTGTCCCAATCATCTCAAATTAGCAATTAGAAGATTCCTTTCCACCTCATAGGATCTGCATTCAAACAATATAGCTTCACTGTTTCTTGACAAATGCACTCCCTACAAGTGCCCGTATCATGCACATTAATTCTGAACAGGAAATTATTCAACCTCATATGTCCAAAACATAAATGTGTGAGGTTAAATCCTTCCCTTCTCTTATACCCTTCTCCCAGCTGATTTCCCACCATCCTCTGAATCTTGTACAAATGCCATCCTTTTTTTTCCGCTTATCCCAACTCTGTTGCCACAGTGATCGTATAGACGTTTCAATTATGACTTTCACCTCCCCTTTATGCAAAGCCATCCTTAATTTAAGTGATTGCTTGGCAAGAATGTCTGCCACCTAATTTCCTTCAACCCCAACAAGGACAGGGACCCATAAGAAATGAACACACAAACCTGTGTGACCCTGTGGCTTCAACAGATGACATCCAATCTCAAGAAGAGTGTCTGACCTACAATTTGAAATGCCTCTTTTAATGGATGTCAAAACCAAGAATGAGTCAGAGCACAGAAGTATACAGGGAATAATCAGGGCAAACTTCTTCAACTTGTTCCAAGACTAAAATGATAACAACCATCCCAAATGTGAATACTGATACATTGTCTGATAATCCTTTCTTATTAGTCAACTGAGACTTTGGAACGTAAACAGAAACACCTGAATGACATGTCACAGGATCCGGCTGGTGGCGCAATGGTATCAGCGCCAGACTCCGGAGCGAAGGCTCTCGAGTTTGAATCCAAGTGGGGCCACCACCCCACCCTCCCCGCCGAGCACACTTTCCATCCATGCTAGGTTCAGCGTCGAGCTAGCCACTCAGCCTTGTAAAACAAAAGTGTCGAGTCAGGAACGTCCATATCATGACCTGGTTAATCCTAAAGGAGACCAATCCTGATACCACATGCCAGACAAGAATGGCTGACTGTCTGGTGCAACACGCTAAAAAAAAAACTGGACCTTTTAAACCATCTGTAAAGATATACATGAATCCATAATACCTGCCTTACATATATTGCTGAACAGCCTGTACCACTGGTAAACAATCACTCCTCATCTTCATCTTTTCCTGAAGGCCCAAATCAGGCATAGAGGTATGACAGGAAGGGGTACACTGGGACCATATTCCACAATAAACAACCCAAGATTTTGTGTCCATTCATTTCCAATTCACTTTGAGGGGTGGAGCAAAGTGATGATGGCGCTAAACGGCGACTCCTTTACTTGCATCTTCAGAAGCAGCTCTATTTCCATCTTTAATATCTTATTTTTTCCCTTTCAGAGTTCTTTTGAAGCCCCTGAGCTGGAGTTACACGCTGACTTCGGCTCCTTGCGGGAATGGGACCCGCTCTCGGGGTTTTACAAATAGCCTTTGTTCGGCACTCCAAGGGCTCGGCCAAAGTGTACGGCTCGGCTTTGAAGGGCTAGGATCTCGAGGCTCTGGAGATTGTCGGATCGAAGGTCAGTGTCCCGGACCGGTGTGTCGAAGGAGCTGGAACATCTTTGGCTATGTGCCCAGAGACCTGAGATCTTCAGGCATAGAGCTCGAAAAAAGCAACGCAGCGGACTTTTAACATCGTAAACCAGCGAGTTGTTTGTTATGTCTCCCCTCTCGCGGTGAAACGGAGACACCTCTTTCTCACTTATTATGGAGAGAGAGAACCTGCGATATGTTGAATACCGTGTGAACACATAGTCTTTGGAGTACTGCAAGTCTGTGTCTTTACTGTTGCTTTGCTCACGCCTGAGTGCTCGGTGGCAGGTGCCGGTGGGAGGAGGGGAGATTGTTGCTTGCTGCTATTTACACACGTGAGGGAAGGGAGCTGGGGGAGGGGTCTTTGGGCTTCTAACATTTAACTGTTGTTTATTCTTTGGGGAACTCCTCTGTTTTCATACGTAGTTGCAAAGAAAAAGCATTTCAGGATGTATATTGTACACACTTCTCTGATATTAAATGTTCTTTTGAAACCTTTGAAAACTAAAGACCTTATGAATACATAGAAACATACAAAACCTACAGCACAATACAGGCCCTTCGGCCCACAAAGCTGTGCCGAACATGTCCTTACCTGAGAAATTACCTAGGGTTACCCACTGCCCTCTATTTTTCTAAGCTCCCTGTACCTATCCAAGAGTCTCTTAAAAGACGCTATCGTATCCGCTCCCACCACCGTCGTTGCAGCCCATTTCATGTACTCAGCACTCTCTACGTAAAAAACTTACCCCTGATATCTCCTCTGTACCTACTTCCAAGCACCTTAAAACTGTGCCCTCTCGTGCTAGCCATTTCAACCCCGGGAAAAAGCCTCTGACTATCCACACGATCAATGCCTCTCATTATCTTGTACACCTCTATCAGGTCACCTCTCATCCTCCGTCGCTCCAAGGAGAAAAGACCGGGTTCACTCATCCTATTGGACAGGCACATGGAGCTCAGGAAAATAGAGGGCTATGGGTAACGCTTGGTAATTTCTCAGGCAAGGACATGTTCAGCACAGCTTTGTGGGCCGAAAGGCCGGTATTGTGCTGTAAATTTTCTATGTTTCTATTCTCATAAGGCATGCTCCCCAGTCCAGGCAACATCTTTGAAAATCTCCTCTGCACCCTTTCTATAGATTCCACATCTTTCCTGTAGTGAGGTGACCAGAACTGAGCACAGTACTCCAAGTGGGTTCTGACCAGAGTCCTATACAGCTGCAACATTACCTCTTGGCTACTAAACTCAATTCCATGATTGATGAAGGCCAATGCACCGTATGCCTTCTTAACCACACAGTCAACCTACGCAGCAGCTTTGGGTGTCCTATGGACTCAGACCCCAAGATCCTTCTGATCCTCCACACTGCTAAGAGTCTTACCATTAATACTATATTCTGCCATCATATTTGACCTACCAAAATGAACCACCTCACACT
The DNA here is from genome assembly GCF_963921235.1 of Mobula hypostoma. Taxonomy (NCBI): domain Eukaryota; kingdom Metazoa; phylum Chordata; class Chondrichthyes; order Myliobatiformes; family Myliobatidae; genus Mobula; species Mobula hypostoma. Next base: position 10,731,058 of record NC_086108.1, on the reverse strand, counting down.
TATCTGGGTTGAACTCCATCTGCCACTTCTCAGCCCAGTTTTGCATCCTATTAACATCCCGCTGTAACCTCTGACAGCCCTCCACACTATCCACAACACCCTCAACCTTTGTGTCATCAGCAGATTTACTAACCCATCCCTCCACTTCCTCATCCAGGTCATTTATAAAAATCATGAAGAGTAGGGGTCCCAGAACAGATCCCTGAGGCACACCACTGGTCACTGACCTCCATGCAGATTATGACCCATTTACAGTGCCTCCAACACCTTACTAACGTTGCCATTATTGGATAACCACTTTACGTCCTCTTATGTTAACCCAGTAAACCACTGCTAACCGTAACCTGCATGGATGTAAAGGTACTTCACCCTTTTCTACAAGTAATTCTGATATTGGGGATGATTTGAGGTATACCAGCTAGCTGAGTGGCATCACAGCAACAACTTGCACTCAACATCAGTAAGACCAAAGAGCTGATTGTGGACTTTAGAAGGAGTAAGATGAGTGAACACACACCAAACCTCAAATAGAGACTTCAGAGTTGGAGAGTGTGAGCAATTTCCAGTTCCTGGGTGTGAATATCTCTGCAGACCTAATCTGCTCCCTTCATATTAAAGAAGCCAACACCACGGCTATATTTCATTAGGAGTTTGAGGAGATTTGGTTTGCCAACGAAAACACTCAAAAACTGTCTACAGACGTACCATGGAGTGCATTCTGACTGGCTGCATCATCGTCTGGTATTTGGGGGTGGGGGGTAAACTGCAGAGAGTTGTAAACTCAGTCACCTCCATCATGGGTTCCACCCTCCGTAGTATCCAGGACATCTTCAAGGAGTGATGCCTCAAAATGGTGGCATCCATCATAAAGGAACCCCATCACCCAGGACATGCCTTTTCTCATTGCTACCAAACAGGAGGAGGTACAGGAACCGAAGGCACGCACTCAACTATTCAGGAACAGCTTCATCCCCTCTGCCATCAGATTTCTGAATGGACAATGAGCCCATTAACACATCCTCACTACTTCCCCTTTTTCTCTTTTTACACTACTTGTTTAATTTAACTTTATATATATACACTTCCCTGGGAGGCATTCCTGCCCCTCTGCTCATCTGCAGGTCACCCTTGGGCAAAGTGTAGCACCTACTTTGGCCCCCAATCAGGGTCATGTGCAGGGGGTGGATGGTCATATGAGCAGCCAATGCATCCAACAAGTTATGCAGCCACTGACGCGGAGCAGACAATCTCTGAAGAGTACTGATAATGGTTACTGGGGTTCACCCATCTTGTAAAGACACTGTCCTGAAGAAGGCAGTGGCAAATTACTTCTGTGGAAAAATTTGCCGAGAACAATCATGGAAAGACCATAATCACCCACGTCATACAACATACTGAGACCAATTGTTTGGAGTTAGTTATGCAAAACTAATTTTCTCCAGAGGTAATATTTCTTCCTCATCTGCTCCAAAGAGAAAAGCCCTATCTTGCTCAACCTTTCCTCATAAGATATGGCAGGGCTGACTCAATGGGCTGAATGGCCTAATTTTACTCCTATCCCTTACTTTCAGTAAAGACCATGGGCAGCTGGTGGTGCAATGGCATCAGCGCTGGACTTCGGAGCGAAGGCTCCCGAGCACGAATCCAAGTCGGGCCACCCCGCAAGCACGCTTTCCATCTATGCCAGGTTCAGCGTCAAGCTAGCCACTAGCTAGCCTCGTAAGAAACAAGGGTAGAGTCAGGAATGTTCATATCGTGACTCGGTTAATCCGAAAGGAGACCAATCCTGACACTACGTGCCAGACAAGAATGGCTGACTGTCAGGTATGACACGCTAAAAAAAAGTAAAGACCAACATCTATCAGTTTGTCATTTGAGGAAATATATCTGTAACCGCGAAGTATTTATGAAGTATTTCCTTCTGGAAAATTTAATATGACAAAATGGAACCTGTGAGATTCCATGGTACTTTGCTGGTTTGAATGGGAGGCTTACAAGTCAGTGTGTATGTTTTATCAAGATATGTGTTTTATAACAGGAAGATGTGTGTGTTTTATGGTGGGGTGGGGTATGTCTTGGTAACAGAGGTAAACAGGACACAGCTTCTACAGAGCAAATGTCAGGAACCAGATAAAGATGCAGATAATGGAAGAATGTTATGGAGTGGAATTCTCTGTAGAACATATAAAAGTGATGTATTTGAGCCATTTCCAAGTGGTAATGTGTGGAGACAGATCTTCCCTTGCAAATAAATAATAAAATCTGTCTATGATTAGATCCGCTCTGAATTTGTCATAGTTTGTTGCTTTATATTAGATGACCTAGCTGGACGGTACACAACCCCACCCACTTCCACCTTCCAGGGCACCATCTCAGTCTAACTTCACGATACTTCACGCACCTCTCATATGCCCACAGGATTATGTCACTCCTTCTTTGGCGCTTTCAGGAAAAGGGAAGAAGTTTGAACTTCTCCAGATCTTTTGCTACACGTGGACTGACTTTGAAAAGGCTAACGAAACTCCATCACTGATGTAGTCTTTAAAACACAGATCATAGCACAGTACACCACAGTATAGGTCCTTCAGCCCGCGATGTTGTGCCAACCTTTTAATCTACTCTAAAATCAATCTGACCATTCCCTCCCACAAAACCCTCAGTTTTTCTATCATCCATGGGCCTATCTGAGAGATTCTTAAATGTTCCTAATGATTCTGCTTCTACCACACCCCTGGCAGGGTGTTCCACACTCTCACCACTCTGTGTGTGAGTAAACTTACCTCCAACGTCCCCCCCGAAATTGTTCCTCCAAACACCTTGAAAATATTAGCTGTGACTAGCTGAGAGTTGCAGCATTCTTCTGTTGGGTTTTTGGAATGCTCCAAACTTTGCCCTTGCTTGGTCATTTTAATTATCACTGCCTGATTTGGGTCGAGCTTTACACCAGAGATGAGGTGGGTCGAAGTCTGTCCCTTAGACAGTAACTTCCATTGTCTGAAAGGACATGGACTCTCCAAATGCTCATCCTGTCCACAAGGAGATTTCTGAACTGGAAGTTTCAAATTCTCTGCATACTATAAGAGATGGAGAGGAATTGGCTGTGGTGTTCTGAACGTGACATTAAGGATTCACAACTTAAATTATTCACTTGCTGCCCTATCTGGCTTAACATAGTGTAAGAGCTATGGTACAACACAGGAGCAGAATTAGGTCATTTGGTTTCTCAAGTCTGCTTTGCTGTTCAATCCTTGCTGATATTTTTAACTTTCAACCCCATTCTCCTGCTTCTAACCATAACCCCTTAACCTCCTTACCAATCAAAATCTATCTTTTACTGCCTTAAACACACAAGTGGCTGGTCTCTGCGGCAACAAGTTCTACAAATTGAACACCCTCTATGAAGAAATTCCTCCTCAGCTCATTTTTAAACCTCCAGGAGGACCACAATCTTGTCACAGAATTCAGAGGCTTACATGCCTCAGTGACCCAGAGAGCTATGCCGGCTGGAGCCAGTGCCTTGGCTCTCGGTAGAGTCCCCCTTGCCAAACCGGTTAAAGGGTAGAGGCCAGACTAAGAGTTGTCCACCAGTCCTCCTGCTCAGGGTTGACAATCCTGACTGTTCAAAAACAATTATTACAGGAACAGCCATGAAGAATACTTCTATAGCTGGGTGCAATGTGATAGACTTCACTGCTACCCTAAACACCAGCAGTGTAACAGACATTTGATTGATTGATTGATAGATTGATTGATTTTAAAGGGATACATAGATTGTCTTGCTGATCAAAACAATCTCTCCATGATTACAGCTTGGCCTTTAACACCTTCGTTACAATAATCTGCCGCTAGGTAATAATGATCAGAGAGGCACAGGGAGAATCTGAAATTACTAACAGTACATTTATTATCTCAATGGAAGCGCTCTTGAATTCACACATGAATATTTATGTGCACACCCACTACATCTTCCTGAACCTCCAGGAATAGTCAAAGAATAGAAAAGGTAATCCCAGTAAAAGGAGTCATGTGTTCCTCATGGTGACACTGCAGTCTCCACGTGCATGTAGGGTACTCCACATCCACAGTGGTTGCTCTCTGATTGTTAGAGAGTTGTCGCTATCTTGCATTCAAAGTGTCTGCTATTAAATTCATTTCTTACCAGCTCAAATGTTGCATTTCAGTGTTATTGGTGACTGACCTATAACACCTTCAAGGTCCAAGGTACACAACTTCACGCCGTAGGTGACTTTTGTTCTTTTCAACTCAAACCAGTTAAACTACATCACTCAGACAGTGGGCCAAGGTAATGAGGTTAATGGCAGATTTGCCACTGTACACAATGCACAGCTTCTCTGAGAATGATCTCAGGATTAGCAGAAACTCAGAGTCCACGTGCAATTGCTCAGATTAGATTATCCCAGAGCAAGAACTGGTTCTCAAACAGTTCAGAAGATGGAGGTAACAGAACAGTTTCACAAATTGGCAGCCTCCATCTCCTTTAATCACATGGCAAGAACAAAGGCAACTTGTTTATCTACTTCCACTGTCCTTGATTCATTCGAATTCACTGATTTGTAGACTGTAGTTCTTTCTGGCCAACACCATACTACCAAACAAGCTGACAATCAATCTCCACAGTCTAGGTCTCAGCACATCAACCTGTAATTGGATCTTGAAACTTCCTCATTAATCGTAATCAGACAGTGAAACTAGGCCAATGCACATCAACAGCCCCCCACCTTGCCACCCAACCCTGAACACTGGTGCCCCGCTGGGGCGTGTACTGAGCACTTCTCTATTCTCTCTTCAGCTATGACAGCACTCCTGCTCCTACTACAAGCTCAGTCATCAAATTTGCAGATGGCACAACTGTGATTGGCCTGAACACAAACAAAAATTAATCTACATATAGAAAGGAGGTTCTGAAACTGGTGGATTGGTGCAGGAACCACGGCTACCTCTCAAATTTAAGAATACAAAAGAAATGATAATTGACTTTAGGAAAGCATGAGGCCCTGAACAAGCCCGGCTATTCATAAATGGTGAGGTAGCGGAAAAGGTCTCCAGTTTCAAGTTTTTGGGGATGAACACCACTGAGGAGCTCTCTTTGTCTGACAACGCAACCTCAATATTAGGGAAGACACAACAGCAACTATACTACCTGAGGTGCTTAAGGAGAGCTAATCTGCCCCAAAAAATTGCTGGCCAACTTTTATCGATGTGCAACAGAGAGCATACTGACACTTAGGGAAAGACCGCGTGGTACTCTGGCTGCAGTAAGACAGATCACAAAGCACTCCAGTGGGTGATTAAGATGGCTAAGCACATCACTGGGACTCAACTACCGGACTTGGAGACAATCTGCAAGTCTTGATTCCTAAGGCAACTTATAGCATCATCCCATCCCGTCCCAGACACTATCTGTTGAACCTCCTGCCATCTGGTAGGAGATATAGAAACGTCTTAGCCATGACAGTGAGACTGAAAAACAGTTTCTTCCCAAGGGCTGTTATGTAGTTGAATAATGCTACACCCCGGCTTGCCAGTGGTCTTTGAGTGTTACGGACTACCGAAGTCACTTCTTGCATGTAAAAATGGGAACTCTTTTTACTAATTAAGCAGTACTGCATTCATTGTAAATATCTGTTTTGCACAGACTGGATTAACACTGCAATCTCATTGCCTTGAGCACAGTCATAGAAAAGTACAGCACAGAAACAGGTCCTTCGGCCCATCTAGACCATGCTGAAACAATTTAAACTGCCCATTCCCATCGACCTGCTCCAGGACCATTGTCCTCCATATTCTTACTATCCATGTACCAATCCGAACTGCACTTGAAATTGAGCTCACATGCACCACAATTCTGATCTTCCAGAGCAGCGGTCCCCAACCACTGGGCCGCGGACTGGTACCGGGCTGCAATGCATGCGCTACCGGGCGGCGAGGAAACGATATGATTTGGCGATATGAGTCAGCTGCACCTTTCCACATTCCCTGTCACGCTCACTGTTAAACCATTATGCACACGAGGTCATTACCGGCGCGTGATCCATATCAGAACGGGAAGGAGATCAACTCCTCTCTTGCAAATGACGACGGGCTGAAAAGTATGTTTGTCATAACATCTCTGCCGGCATTCCGGATCAAAGTCAAGGCTAAGTATACTGAGATAGCCACGGAAGCACTGAAAACATTGCTTCCATTTCCAACATATCTCTGCAATGAACGCAACGAAAACTAAATTGTGGAATAGACCGGACATAAGGAACCTCCTTCGAGTATCGCTGTCTCCCATCACCCTTCGATTGGACCGTCTCGTTGCAGGAAAACAAGCCCAGGGCTCCCACTGATTCAGCGATACTGGTGTGTTGCAATGATTTTATATGTTCATACGAGGAAAATATGTGCTGTGTGCTTAATATCCAAAAGTTACTTAAAATGTTATGATACTATTGATTATAAGTGACTTCTATAACCATATAACAATTACAGCACGGAAATAGGCGATCTCTGCCCTTCTAGACCGTGCCAAACGCTACTCTCACCTCGTCCCACCGACCTGCACTCAGCCCATAACCCTCCATTCCTTTCCTGTCCAATTTAACTTTAAATGATAATATCAAACCTACCTTTACCACTTCTACTGGAAGTTCGATAAATCCTTACTTCAAGCTCCCCTGTCCTCCCGGATAATTGACTTATCGCTATATTCATGCGAGGAAAATGTGTGCTGTGTGTTTAATATTAAATTCATTAGATAAACCTTTTTAGAAACGAAATTGAGTGTATTAGCCACTTATCACCTATATTCCGGTCATGATTAACACCGCCCCCCCCCCCCGAACAGAATCGCCAAAAACGATTTGCGGAAAGAAAATTTGCACGTGCAGGCATGCGCAAGTCACGCATGCGCACTGGTGCCCGCGCAAGGCTTCATGGTCATTGTAGTCTTTTCCGGGTAAACACAATGTATGTGACTGCTACTCTTGTCCGTTGGCAACCATAACCCGTCCCCCCCACCCCACGGGTCGGCCGGTCCGCAAGAATATTGTCAATATTAAACTGGTCTGCAGTGCAAAAAAGGTTGGGGACCCCTGTTCCAGAGGGCCAATTTTGTCCCTTGCAATCCTTTTGATCCTTTTCACATATCTGTAGAATCCCTTGGGATTTTTCTTCACCTTGCCTGCTAGGGCATCCTTAGGCCTTCTTTTTGCTCTCCTGATTTAAGTGTTCCCTTGCATTTCTTGTACTCCATAAGCACCTCATTTCTCTTTACCTGCCTATACCTGCTCTGCACCTCCTTTTTTGAATCCTGGCCTCAATGTCTCTTGAAAACCAAGATTCCCTACACTTGTTATCTTTACCTTTTATTCTGACAAGCTTTGTACTCTCAAAATGTCTCTTTTGAAGGCTTCCCACTTACCAAGTACACTCTTACCAGTAAAAACAGCATATCCCAATCTACACTTGCCAGATAATTTCTGATACTATCAAAACTGGACTTTCTCCAATTTAGAATCTCATCCCTGTGGACCAGGTCTATCTTTTTATATATTTACTTTGAAATAGGGGGCATTGGGATCATGTGATGCAAAGCGTTCCCCTATGCAAACTTTTGTCTCTGCTTGTCTCATCCCTTAATAGCAGATCAAGTATTGCATCAACAATAAAGTTCTATTCTATTTTATTCTGCTTTGCGAAGAAGAAGCATTTCAGGCTACATATTGTATACGTTTCGCTGACATTAAACTTGACCTTTGAACTTTGAACCTTTGAACCTTCTATTCCATGTCCACTCTATCCAGGCCTTTCAGAGCGGAGTGAGCCAGTAGACTTAGGTCACATCTGGTCACAGATACCTGATCTGTGACTAGGTGATTCAGCTTTACAGTTCGTTGAGATTGTAGTCACAAGGCCAGAAAGTCCATAAAACGTGGGAGCAGAATGAGGCTATTTAGACCATTGGGTCTGCTCTGTCATTCCATCATGGCTGATTTATGTTTCCGCTCAACCCTATTCTTCTGCCTTTTCCCTTTGACACCCTTATTAATAGTCAAGGGTGACAGGGTGGAGATACATCTCTACCAAAGGAGGTGTAAGGTGCTCCTTCCCTCCGCTAGCCTACAGGTCACACTTGGGCAACGTGTAGCACCTCCTTAGCCCTCACCCGATCAGGGTCATGTGGGAGAAGATGATGGGTGGTCATATGTGCAGCTGGTGCAGATCACAAGTCCTGGTTATGTGACTATTGATGCCAGGCAGACAATCTCTGAAGAGTATTGATAATGGCTGGGGTCACCTGTCTTGTAAAGACACTGCCCAGAAGAAGGCAATGGAAAACCAGTTCTGTAGAAAAGATTGCAAAGAACAATCATTATCATAAAAAGATGATGATCGCCTACGTCATACCACATGGCACATGATGATGATGATGATGATGACGACTATTCAAGAATTTATAAACCTCTACCTTAAATATACCCAATGACTTGGCCTCCATAGCTGCCTGTGGCAATGAATTCCACAGATTCACCACACTCTGACTGAAGAAGTCTCTGTTCTAAAGCGATGTCCCAGAATTCTGATTCTGTTCCCTCTGCTCCTACTGTGTAGAAATGTAACTTGAAGGAAGATGTGATAGAGAATTCTACAGGTCCATTAAGAGCCGGAGGGTGAGTAGGGGAAGAACAGACCACCAGAATGTGGTTTGCAAGTGCGGAGCCACAGAGATGTGTGATGTATTAAATGAATACTTCTCATCTGTATTTACTGCAGGGGAGGTCATGGGAGTTAGAGAAAGCAAGGGAAATGAATAGCAATGTATTGGAATATATCCCCATTACAACAAAAGAGGCACTGGTGGTCATAAAACATACGAAAGTGGATAATATCTTATGCTGGTATTTATGTATTATGCAAATTTTATTCCATATCCATACTTTCACCTCTAAGCTTATATTTTATGTAATTCTTCTTTCTTTAATCAGACCATAAGATCTAGGAGCAGAATGAGGCCATTTGGCCCATTGAACCTGCTCTGCCATTTCATCAGGGCTGATCCATTTTTCTCTTTCAGCCCCAGTCTCCTGCTTTCTCCCCGTGTCCCTTCATGCCCTGACTAATCAAGAATCTATCAACCTCTGCCTTAAACATGTGTGAAGGCTTGGCCTCCACAGTCACCTGTGGCAATGAATTCAACAGATTTACTACTCTCTGGTTAAAGAAATTCCTCCTCATCTCTGTTCTGAATAGACATCGCTCTATTCTACAGCTCTGCCCTCTGGTCTTAGACTCCCCCATGATAGGAAACATCCTCTCCACATCCGCTCTATCGAGGCCTTTCACCATTCGATGGGTTTCAATGAGGTTACCCCCTCATTCTTCTGAATTCTAGTGAGTACAGGCCCAGAGCAATCAAATGCTCTTCATATGACAAGCCTTTCAACCCTGGAATCATTTTCATGAATTAATTAATGTTGTTCATTGTTGGATGTTGCTTTATTGCTGCATGTCACGCCAACACGTCACATCAAACTCCTCATAGATGTAAATATCTAGGGTGAATAAAGTTGATCCTTGATCCTCTGTGATCACTGACTGAATTTACCGCAGGAGAATGAAGCATCAAGACAGGAGGCAGGCAGCATAAACTGCTGTAGAAAGAAGGCACTCAAATGATCTCTCTCTCTCTCTCTCCCTCGACAGTGAGTGAAAGTCTACTGGCCCTCAAGTCGGTGGAACTCAAAATCAGCAACGCGTAGACTGTAACATCGAAACAACGAGCTGTTGGTCTCTACTCTCGTTGTGGCAAGAGTGATAACTCTCTCACCCTCGCTAGTGAGAGAGGGAAAGCCTGTCTGAGACATTGAAGTATTAGGATGGACAGTAGTTTTTGGTGGACTCGAGATCATGGTCTCTGGGGCTTTCGTTGCTCCTTGTGTGTGGGAGGGGAAGGGGGGCATTGGGATCCTGATGTTTCTGTCATTCATTCTTCCGGATTTTTTCTCTCTATTTGTGGATGTTTGCGAAGAGTACGAATTTTAGGTTGGATACTGTATACTTTCTCTGATATTTAATGGAACTATTGAACTATTGATCCTTAACAAATCCCAGTTAGTGTACTTGGAATGTTGTAGGAAGCTAGGGGAAAAGGTCCTGGGACTCTGGCACATATACCTGCATCATCCTGAAGCAGGAATGAGGTACTGGAGACCGGAGGGTGAAAAATGTTATGCCTTTGTTTAAGAAGGCCTGCAAAGTGTAACCAAGGAACCATAGGCCGGTAAGCCTGACATCTTGGTAGCGAGGTGGAGACTCATTTCTGCCAAGGAAGGTGTAAGGCGTCACGTCCCTCTACAAGCCTGCAGGTCACCATTGGACAAGGTGTAGCACCAGATTAGACCCCTGATCAGCGTCACGTGAAACCATGGGAGCAGGCGGTGGATGGTTGTATAAGCAGCTGGTGCATATCACAAGTCCTGGTTGTGTGACTACTGACACAGGCAGACAGTCTCTGAAGAGGCCAAGGTGCAAAACATACACAGCACATTCAAAATAGTGAGCAAAGATAAAAACATTGTACATAAAAAAACACATATATAATCCAAGACCCTGAGCAACATGTCCTGCAAATTGATGGTACAGTCCTCCGGCAGGGTGTAGCACATGCATTACAGTCTGTCATTCCACCAATCAAACTCTGGAGGGCAGCAGTGATGGGAGAGGCCGGCCCCCAGCTGAGCACAGACACCGCACTGCAAGGCCTCTGGAGCCTCCTCGGCTGGACTGCAGCAGCAGGCAAGCCCACTCCCTGAGGCCTAGTCCATGTTTCAACCGAGGCTAAGTAGATCCCATGCCACCTGTCTCACTGCAAACAAGTGAAAGAGGCCAGCAGCAACTTACATTATCAATGTCCAACAGGGTCTTGTGATTCCAAGAGGACCATCTATGAGAAACACCCACCTACATTTGGAAAGTCAAAAATAGTCAGCATAGCTTGTGTGTGGACAAGTTGAGTTTCACAACTTGATTGAGTTGTGTCTAAGCACAAGTTGTCAACTGTCTATTTCCGTCCTTAGAGGCTGCCTGACCTGTTGCATTCCACCAGCATCTTATGTGCTGCTCCAGATTCCAGTTACTGCAGTCTCTTGTGTTCCCCCCCCCACCTCTGCAACGTCCCCCTCAGTTTGTCCCAAGGCACAATGGAGCCAAAGAGCTCCTCCTGAACTTCTTTACTAATCAGAAATACATGACAACCAATTTAAGGAGCAAATCTGGTCAGTTGTGAAATTAAAATCAAGGGAAATCTTGCTGAGTTAACAGTGGGATCTAGGATGAGGTTAAACTCTCCGTCTTTGGACTATTCATCAGAAATGCAAGACACTTCAGAAATTTTAATAGGTTTCCATTAATAATTCAATTTAGGGATTACCATATTCCCTTCTCAGAGGTTTTCCTGTTCCGAGATAAGATGCATACTAATGAAGGCTGGAGCAAAATATATAAACTGACATCTAGTGATAGGAAAACATTTACCCATAACAATAGTCATTATATCTGTCTACTTTCTACTAAATAATTCACACAACAGCTAAGGAGCTTGGTAGCTTTGTGGCACCAGCCGTGCACCTCTTTGCTATTAAGGGTGAAGTGATGGTAGTCGATCAAATATTCCACTAAGTGTTTTGGAAGTCCTTCTGAAATATATGTATGTGTTACTTGACAACGTTTGAGAAAGGTGAAGACAGTGGACTTAACCATGCAGTTTGAATTAGCATTTTGATCCCAAACAAGTGGATTGGTGAAAAAGAGGACATGCCCCCTTTTCATTGCTACCATCAGGAAGGAGGTGCAGAAGCCTGAAGACACACACTCAGTGATTCATGAACAGCTTCTTCCCCTCTGCCATCTGATTCCTAAATGGGCAATTGAACCCACGGACACTACCTCACTACTTTTATTTATTTATTTCTGTTTTTTTGTATTATTTATTTTAGGTTAACTACTTGAGATACATATATATAATTACTGTAATTCAGTTTTTAAATCTGTATTTCTCATGTATTGCATTGTACTGCGGCCGCAAAGTTAACAAACTTCACAGCATATGCCAGTGATATTAAACCTGATTCTGATTTTGATATGCTTCAGAGGTTAAAAGCTGGAGTACTTTGGACAACAAAGATTTTGCTCCCTGAATACTTTGGGGTGTATCTTATGGATTTTGGGCTGCTGATCATGAGAATGTCCATGAAATTTCCCTGTCACACACCATTTTTTTAAACCACCTATATTTGTTATTTTAATTCATAATTCAAGTGAGAATAACTGATGCCAAGATTAAGGAAGGCACTTTTGTTGATCCACAAACCGAATGAGTCATCAATGACAGGAAATTTAAAGAACTTCTAATTCTGGATCAGAGAAAATTGCATGGAAGGCATTCAAGGATTTTGTCAAAAATCTTCTTGGCAACCACAGAGCGTCAAACTACATGCGGCTGGTTGACAACATATTTTAAGCATACAAAACCACGAAGTGCAACAAGTCACTAAAGATTCATTTTCTGCATTCCCATTTAGACTTCTTCCCTGTCAATCCTGGCGCTGTCAGTGATGAGCGTGGTGAAAGGTTTCACCAGGACATTGTGGTCATGGAGAAACGGTATCAGGGCAACTGGAATCCATCAATGCTGGCTGATTATTGTTGGACACTTAAGTAAGAAGCCTCAGACACCGAGTACAAATGAAAATCATCACCAAAACACTTTTAGCTTAGATGAATTATTACAAAGCATCAGCACCGTCATGCAATTAGAGACATTCAATAAAAATTAATTTCTTGTTTCTCCAAATTCTTTCATGATACAGGTAGTCTAAAATTATGTTTGTGTTCAGCTTCAAGCGGTCTATCATAAACAAAAAAATTCTGAGGGAGCAACATTTTTAAAAACGTTGTTGTCCAGTGCTATTGGTCCATATTACAGCAGTTGGATGTTTGGTGTTTGGCTGGCTGGGACAATACTGGGAATGACTCTGGAACCCCAGATGGCCAGACAGGTGCTTTCCAGAGACAATTCAAAGAGGAGAGGTCAGTGAAATTAGATTGGCACAATGTGTCATCCAATGAGACGTCAGTGAAAATAGATTGACATAATTCATCATCCTATGAGAGGTCAGTGAAAATAGATTGGCACAATTCGTCATCCTTATAATCCAATCATAGAAAGCAGACATACAGAAGGGAGGGTAGAGGGAAGGAAAAGGTGATTATAGAGATCTTGTTGCATTTATAAAGGGGTTTCAGGGTTATGGTTTATATGGGGGGGTACAATTTTAAAGAGATTGGAGAAGAGTATTGGGGGGAGGGGGCATGTCAGAGATAAGTTTCTTACACAGAGAGTGGTGGGTGCATAGAATGCCCTGCTGGCAGTGTTGATAGAGGCAGATACATTAGGAGATTTAAGAGACCTTTATATAGATACACGAATGATAGAAAAATGCAGGGCTCTGTGGGATAATAGACAATAGGCAATAGATGCAGGAGTAGGCCATTCGGCCCTTCGAGCCAGCACCGCCATTCACTGTGATCATGGCTGATCATCCACAATCAGTATCCAGTTCCTGCCTTATCCTCATAACCTTTGATTTTGCTATCTTTAAGAGATCTATCCATCTCTTTCTTGAAAGCATCCAGAGACTTGGCCTCCACTGCCTTCTGGGGCAGAGCATTCCACATATCCACCACTCACTGGGTGAAAAAATTTTTCCTCAACTCCGTTCTAAATGGCCTGCCCCTTATTCTTAAACTGTGGCCTCTGGTTCTGGACTCATCCATCAGCGGGAACATGCTTCCTGCCTCCAGCGTATCCAATCCCTTAATAATCTCACATATTTCGATCAGATCCCCTCTCATCCTTCTAAATTCCAGTGTATACAAGCCCAGTCGCTCCAATCTTTCAACATATGACAGTCCCGCCATCCCAGGAATTAACCTTGTGAATCTACGCTGCCTCCCTCAATAGCAAGAATGTCCTTCCTCAAATTTGGAGACCAAAACTGCACACAATACTCCAGGTGTGGTCTCACCAGGGCCCTGTACAGCTGCAGAAGGACCTCTTTGCTCCTATACTCAACTCCCCTTGTTATGAAGGCCAGCATGCCATTAGCTTTCTTCACTGCCTGCTGTACCTGCATGCTTGCTTTCAGTGACTGATGTAAGGGATGGAAGGGTTAGATTGAACTTAGAGTGAGCTAAAAGGTCGTAGGTCCAAGGGCCTGTACTGTGCCATAATGCTAAATGTTTCATAGCATCTGAGGAACTGAGGACAATGTTGGTCTCTGTTTCATTAGTCTGACTTCTGTGAGGATGTGGAGAGATTGACCTGACCTTCTATCAGTTCTGAGTTAAGACAAGTGTGATCTCATTCAAATGAACGAGAATCACAATCAGGTTTAATGTCTCTGGCAGAGGTCATGAAATTTGTTGTTTTATGACCATGAGATATAGGAGCAGAAAAGGCCTAGAATTTCCCTAGCACATAGCCCTCTATTTTTCTAAGCTCCATGTACCTATCTAAGAGGCTCTTAAAAGACCCCATTGTATCCACTTCCACTGCCGCCAGCAGTGCATTCCACGTACCCACCATTCTCTGTGTGAAAAACTGACCCCTGACATTCCCTCAGTACCTATTTCCAAGCACCTTAAAACTATGCCCCCTCACGTTAGCCATTTCAGCCCTGGGAAAAAGCCTCTGGCTATCCACACAATCAATGCCCCTAATCATCTTATACACCTCTATCAGGTCACCTCTCATCCTCTGTCAATCCAAGGAGAAAAGGCCAAGTTCACTCAACCTACTCTCATAAGGCACACCCTCCAAACCAGGCAACATCCTCGTAAATCTTCTCCGCACTCTCTCTATAGTTTCCACATCCTTCCTGTAGTGAGGTGACCAGGACTGAACGTGGTACTCTACAGTTATATAGCTGCAACCTTACCTCACGGTTCTTGGACTGGGTCTGAGTTTCACCGACAAGGAAACACAATGACTGATCAACAAGGGGTTGACATGCCCCCCCCCCGAAATCCCGGAGGAATTCAGGGTCAATCAGACAGCCCCAGTGTCCAGACAAAGCAATAATCCCCAAAGCCAACAACCGCAATACAAGACATTGAAAATACCACGCTGACTATATTATCCCAAATTGAATAAAAGTGCTAAATACAGAGATCTTAACAATCCCCATGATCCCAAATGCAACACATGCAAAGCAAAGTAAAAACCCAGAACAAGTCCAAAAACAAACAATTAGACATGGGCAAACAATCTAAGGAACACTCTACACCCACCAGGTAACTCCAGGAAAATACAGCCCATATACAACACTGACAAAAAAAAATCTCTTGTTTTTTAAATTGACTCCTAGTTGTGACACGTACTGCCCCTCCCACAGTGTGATCCTTCCTCAGTATCTCTCCTCCTTTTCCCAAAAACTACGAATGTTTATTTACACCGAAAATACACAAAGTACAAACATTGAGCCTTTACAAGACAGTGAATAAATTCAAAATTATAATATCTGTATTACTGTCTGTAAAAAAGTAAATACCCTGGAGGGCCTATCACTCCTGGAAATTTGCCACTGTATCCATTGGGACCGCATTCTCCCTCTCCAAGGGCAACTGGGCATGAATATATCCTCGGAAACGGGGCAGGCTGTCGGCCCTGGCAGAGCCCTCAGCCATCTGCCGCCTTGACCCATGGTGGCCATCTTGGCCAGGCCCAGGAGCATGCCCACCAGCAGATCTTCCTCACGACCGGCCCCTTTCCAAACTGGGTGCCCGTGTATGAGGAGCACGGGGCTGGAATGCAACCAGAACCTCAGCAGCAGCCCCTTCAGATACTCAGACAGGGGCTGCAACCTCTCACATTCTGTGTAGGCATGGTCCACTGACTTCTCCCGGCCACAGAATGGACAGCTGGACGGGGTGTCAGTGAACCTGCTCAAAAACCTGTTGTCCGGTACTGCCTGATGCAACACCTTCCTCCCCAGGTCCCCAATGTACAGGGGAAGCACCATTGCATAAAGAGATTTCTACTGGGAACCTCTGAGTACCACAGTGTTACCCTCCCTCAATACTACCCCTCCCACAGTGTGACCCTCCCTCGGTATCACCTCTCCTACATTGTGACTGTCCCTTAATACTGGCCCTCCTTCAGCACACAAAACCCATCCTGGTATTCCCTGTGACTCAGGGACCAGGTAAATCCAGGTCTGCTGGATGTTCTGAACATCAAGAGACATTAAATATTTGAAAAATTTTGAATTTTTATATTAAATCCTTACAAAATTCTTTACCCTTCTTGTTCCGTCTGCCTGTTCCCTAGTGAAACTTTGACGTATCTCATCCCCAGGCAAGGTTTGTACATGCTCCATTTGAGTCTTTTAACATTTATTTTGTGCTTTTTCTGGAATTATCTGATGAAGCATTTGTAAATTCACCTTAATGAAAAATTCACCACCATTGTGAAAAATTTATTGCAACAGAGCGTGCATCAGCAAGTGAAATAGCTGTCACTGTGTGATCAGAGATCAGAGAGCTCGAAGATGCAGGGAGAGATAACTCGGACCATTTTGTCTGTGCTTTACCCCTCTACCCACAGCCATGCACAGTTCTCCTGTATTAGTTTTTAGCCAGCTTTCCTTTTGAAAGCTCCTCTGGTCTCTGATTCCATTGGTTGTTCAAGCAGCATTTTATAGATCAGTAAGCGGCCTACTGAGTTGCAACCCCCCACCACCCCCACCCCACACCAGGATCCCACTCAGAGCAGCGGCTGGAAATTCTCATCACATGTACTGAGGTGCAGAGAAAATCTTTGCTTTTGGAACATTACAGCACAGTCCCGGCCCTTCAGCCATCATATTACCCTCCTCTGCATCAAAAAGAAAAGCCCTATCTTGCTCAACCTTCATTATAAGATGTGGTGGAGACAATTCACTTTGCCAAATGGCCTAATTCTGCTCCTGTGTCTTTCTCCAATTTCTCCCAATAAAGAGTATCATCCATCTGCTTTCTGTCCCATACTGAGGGTGATAGGCCACCTATTTTCATCTTCCACGGCTCCAGCTCAGTATAGCTCCAGTCACCACCGATGTACCCACAGATCATGCCAGTAGTGGGCTTATGTCACTCCTTGTGGGCTTTCAGATAAAGGGAGGCAGTTTGAAATTCTCTAGATCTTTTGGCTGACTTTGAAAAGGCTAATGAAACTCAATCACCGATGTAATGTTGAAAATACAGATCACAGGTCCTCCAGCCCATGACAGTGTACCAACCTTTCAATCTGCTCTAAGATTAATCTACCCCTCCCCCCATAAACCTCCATTTCTCTATCATCCATGTACCTTTCTAAGAGTCTGTCAACTATCCCTAATGTATCTGCTTCTAATGCCACCCCTGGCAACGTGTTCCATGCACCCACCACTTTCTGTGTAAAGAACTTACCTCTGACATCCTCCCCTATACTTTCCACAAATCTCCTTAAAATTATGCCCTATTATATTAACCATTTCCAGCCTGAGAAAAAGTCTCTCTCTGTCCACTTGATCTACACCACTTGTCATTTTGTACAGCTCTTTCAGGTTCCCTTTCATCCTCCTTCTCTCCAAAGAGAAAAACCCTAGCTCGCTCAACCTATCCTCATAAGACAGGGGTTAAGACAGGGTCCCAACCTTTTTTTATGCCACAGATCGATACTATTAACTGAGGGGTCCATGACATGCTGACCTTGAATGACATCCAGGCAGCATGCTGGTAAACCTCCCCTGCACCTTCTCTAAATCTCCATTTAATGAGGTAACCAGAACTGAACCCAATGTTCCAAGTGTGGTCTAACCAGGGTTTTACAGAGAAACGATGGCAGTAAACATATCGTACAATCACACAGCACCAAAGCAGCCGCTCAGCCCACATGTCCATGCTGACCACGAGGAATTTCTACATTAATCCCAGTTATTGCCAGACATTGAGGGCAGCCATACAGACCAACCTTTCCAAACCCTCGGGTACGACTATCAACAAGGGTTTATAAGCAGACACCTGAGGACAAAGTGGTGCCAAAATGCCCAGTCCCATCCCCAAAGACCTTCAGGATCATTGTGGAGTGAAACTCATAGAAACATAGAAACATAGAAAATAGGTGCAGGAGTAGGCCATTCGGCCCTTCGAGCCTGCACCGCCATTTATTATGATCATGGCTGATCATCCAACTCAGAACCCCGCCCCAGCCTTCCCTCCATACCCCCTGATCCCCGTAGCCACAAGGGCCATATCTAACTCCCTCTTAAATATAGCCAATGAACTGGCCTCAACAGTTTCCTGTGGCAGAGAATTCCACAGATTCACCACTCTCTGTGTGAAGAAGTTTTTCCTAATCTCGGTCCTAAAAGGCTTCCCCTCTATCCTCAAACTGTGACCCCTTGTTCTGAACTTCCCCAACATCGGGAACAATCTTCCTGCATCTAGCCTGTCCAATCCCTTTAGGATTTTATACGTTTCAATCAGATCCCCCCTCAATCTACTAAATTCCAACAAGTACAAGCCCAGTTCATCCAGTCTTTCTTCATATGAAAGTCCTGCCATCCCAGGAATCAATCTGGTGAACTTTCTTTGTACTCCCTCTATGGCAAAGATGTCTTTCCTCAGGTTAGGGGACCAAAACTGCACACAATACTCCAGGTGTGGTCTCACCAAGGCCTTGTACAACTGCAGTAGTACCTCCCTGCTCCTGTACTCAAATCCTCTCGCTATAAATGCCAGCATACCATTCGCCTTTTTCACCGCCTGCTGTACCTGCATGCCCACTTTCAATGACTGGTGTATAATGACACCCAGGTCTCGTTGCACCTCCCCTTTTCCTAATCGGCCACCATTCAGATAATAATCTGTTTTCCTATTTTTGCCACCAAAGTGGATAACTTCACATTTATCCACATTAAATTGCATCTGCCATGAATTTGCCCACTCACCCAACCTATCCAAGTCACTCTGCATCCTCTTAGCATCCTCCTCACAGCTAACACTGCCACCCAGCTTCGTGTCATCCGCAAACTTGGAGATGCTGCATTTAATTCCCTCATCTAAGTCATTAATATATATTGTAAACAACTGGGGTCCCAGCACTGAGCCTTGCGGTACCCCACTAGTCACCGCCTGCCATTCTGAAAAGGTCCCGTTTATTCCCACTCTTTGCTTCCTGTCTGCTAACCAATTCTCCACCCACACCAATACCTTACCCCCAATACCGTGTGCTTTAAGTTTGCACACTAATCTCCTGTGTGGGACCTTGTCAAAAGCCTTTTGAAAATCCAAATATACCACATCCACTGGTTCTCCCCTATCCACTCTACTGGTTACATCCTCAAAAAATTCTATGAGATTCGTCAGACATGATTTTCCTTTCACAAATCCATGCTGACTTTGTCCGATGATTTCACTGCTTTCCAAATGTGCTGTTATCACATCTTTGATAACTGACTCCAGCAGTTTCCCCACCACCGACGTTAGGCTAACTGGTCTATAATTCCCCGGTTTCTCTCTCCCTCCTTTTTTAAAAAGTGGGGTTACATTAGCCACCCTCCAATCCTCAGGAACTAGTCCAGAATCTAACGAGTTTTGAAAAATTATCACTAATGCATCCACTATTAACTCATACACATACGGGACAGTGAAACGCTCGGGATTTTCTCCACCAAAGTTTTTTGGTTTTGTTGATCTAATGGACAAGGGTGGAACATTTTACTGTTGAGTGACGCATGGACATGCAGCAGGAAACTGGGTGCAGAGAGTCAGGCTGAAGGTGGGAATAGCTGCATTGGCTGAATGACCATGGGTGCCGTGTCTCACGACCAGGATTGTTCTCGGCAAATGTTTCTACAGAAGTGATTTGTCATTGCTTCTTCTGGGCAGTGTCTTTACAAGACGGGTGATGCCCAGCCATTATCAATACTCTTCAGAGACTGTCTGCCTGGCGTCAGTGGATGCATAACCAGGACTTGTGATCTGCACCGGCTGCTCGTACGATATTTGTCCACCTGCTTCCATGGCTTCACGTGGCCATGATCTGGGGGCTGTGGAGGCTAAGGAGGTGCTACACCTTGCCCAAGGGTAACCTGCAGGCTGGCGGAGGGAAGGAGCACCTTACACCTCCTTTGGTAGAGACATATCTCCACCAAAGATATCATTGAAGGACAGATTTTAGCAGATTGAAGGTGGCTGTGGTCAGGACAGATCAAGATCCTGTATCTTCTCAGAGAAGGTAGAAGGAAGGACAGATCCTTGTAGGACAATATCCTGACAGTTTGCTGGTTTCCTGGTACAGCAACTGTTCTGCTTTGGACAAACGGAAGCTGCAGAGAACAGTGAACACTGACCAGTGCTTCACAGGCTCTTTACACCCTTCCATCCAGACCATCTTCACCACGTGTTGATTCAGGAAGGCTGACCGTATCGTCAGGGATGCCTGGCACCCTGGCCATTCCCTTTTCTCTCATCCACCTTCTGGCAGAAGATACATGAGCCACACTCAAGAACAATTCCTTCCACACCGCTGTCACCAGACACCTCTCTCACATCCCCTTCCCGGTGGGGTTACTGTGTTATCCCCCTCTCCTGGCTATATTTCAGAATCAGAATAAGGTTTAATATCAGCGGCATCTGTCGGGAAATTTGTTAACAGCAGCAGCGGTTCAGTGCAATTCATAATATAGAAGAAAAAAGGTAAAAATAAATAAATGACTATCTATCTATCTATCTATCTATATATATATATAGAATAGATTAAAAATCATGCAAAACAGAAATAATATATATTAAAAAGGTGAGGTAGTGTTCGCAGGTTCAATGTCAATTTAAGAATCGGATGGCAGAGGGGAAGAAGCTGTTCCTGAATCGCTGAGTGTGTGCCTTCAGGCTTCTGTACCTCCTACCTGATGGTAACAGTGAGAAAAGGGCATGTCCTGAGTCCTTAATAATGGACGCTGCCTTTCTGAGACAGTGCTCCTTAAAGATGTCCTGCGTACTTTGTAGGCTGGTACCCAAGATGGAGCCAACTAAATTTATGACCCTCTGCAGCTTCTTTCGGTCCTGTGCAGTGGCCCCTCCACACCAGACAGTGATGCAACCTGTTCGAATGCTCCCCACGGTACATCTATAGAAATTGTTGAATATTTTTGTTGACATACCAAATCTCAGCAAACTCCTAATGAAGTATATTTCATTAAGAGTTTGAGGAAATTTGATATATAAACAAAGACACTTACAAATTTCTACAGATGCACCATGGGGAGCATTCGAACAGGCTGCATCACTGTCTGGTGTGGAGGGGCCACTGCACAGGACCAAAAGAAGCTGCAGAAAAAGGTATGACCTCAGTCAGCTCCATCATGGGCACAAGCCTCACCAGGACATCTTCAAGAAGAAAGCAAGTTGGAGTGTATCTGGAGAGGATGTTTCCTATGGTGGGAGAGTTTAGGGCCAGAAGACACAGCCTTAGAATAGAGGACACTCATTTAGAACAGAGATGAGGAGGAATTTCTTTCGGCAGAGAGTGGTGAATCTGTGGAATTCACTGCCACATGCAGCCATGGAGACCAAGTCATTGGGTATATTTAAGGTTGGTAGATTCTTGATTAGTCAGGATATGAAGGGATACGGGGAGAAGACAGGAGATTGGGGCTGAGGGGGAAAATGGATCTGTCATGATGAAATGGTGGAGCAGACTTGATGGGCCGAATAGCCTAATTCTGCTCCTCTATTTATCAGCTTCAACTCATTGGACAACAGGATGAAACGTGAATACCTTTGACAGCACCTCTGGTTGTAATGGGCATCTGGATGAACAGCCTTTGCACCAGCTAAAAACACAGCTTCCACTGAGCATGGTAAATGTAGCCTTTTACAGCACTGGCTGTGAGATTGGGCTTCAACTCGTCACTGTCCCTGCAGAGTTTGTATCGTTTCCCTGTGTTCACTGAGTGCTCCAATTTCCTCCCACATTCCAAAAAGGCAGACTGTTCGTATTAGTGAATTGAGGTCACACTGCGTTGGTGCATTAAACCTGGCCACGCTTGCAGACTGCCCCCAGCACATCTCGCACTGTGTTGATCAATGACGCAGTTGACTCTCGTGACTTGATGCACATGCTACAAGTAAAGATAGCCTTTAATCTTTTAACGCACATCTGTGCTCTTTCGAGATCCGGATTGACTGATTGCCATGTATGCTGATAGACTTCCTCAGTGCAGCCCCTGACATCAGAGGAATGTTTGAAGAGAAGATCTTTGCTGGAGATAGATCAGCTCCAGGCCTGTAGTCAGTAATCTTCCTTGGTGTGTATGCTGGAGGTGACTGGAGATAGTAAGTGATGGTGTGGAAGGAGTTATGCAACTATAATCCAATCAGTTTCTGCACACTACAACAAGCACTGCATTGAAGCCAAGGAGCTTTTAAGGTCATTTAATACCAGGAAATATACTTCACTCTCTTTCTCCATCAACAACAAATAGGTTGCAGACACACGGGTTTTTACTCACAAACAGTGGAGATAGTGTAGTTTCCAACAATTAGAACATGGGAATTAAAATGTCAGCCTCTGATGAAGCCATGAAGATCGAGAGGGGCACAAATTCGACTGGGCAGCGGTGAAGGCCGTGGCACAAGCAAACATGCCACATGCAAGAGAATTCCTCGAAGCGTGGTTTTCCGCAAACAATCCTGAAAACAGACACGCACACCTCAGTCCTACTTATAAGCTGACGCGGGCAAGATTCCGAACCACAACGCAGAGTTTGCCATGTAACCAATCAGCAACAAGATTTCCCCTCCACAACCAATCAGCTGATTGGTGAGCATATAAAGGCCGAGCATTCAGAGGACACACCGCAATCAACAGCGTGCTGGCAATGCCTCCTCGTATGGTGACGAAACATTTGCAAATAAATTGCCAAGATCGGAGGACCACTTAACCGAATCATCATCCTCTAATTTGTGGCTAATGTAACTAACCTGCTCATCAGGGATGGCTAGGTGTTAGTGGGGACAGGTTACTGGGTACACCCCACACTTGGTCGTGGGCTGAAAGAAGTGATGAGACAGGCACGAACTGTGTCAATGTCCACTGTTGGAGGTTGCATGACCACCTGCAGGTGGACACTGTGGGCGGATGCCATGTGACTGTCCTGGGTGGGCACTGAGTGACCTTCTGCGAGTGGACACTTGTCACCGTCTCCAGGGGGACGCTGTGTCACTGTCCACAGGTGGATACCACGCAACCGTCAGATTCAGATCAGCTTACCGTACACACCAGGGTGAAATGAAGTCCCTTGCTGGCGTGAAGTTCACGATATAAACGGTGTTCAAGGTGATGTTAAATACAACAGGCAGAAGACGGCAGAACAGTGCCAAGTACAGCAGAGCTTTCTGCGGTAGGGCAAACAGAAATATAAAGTGACAATAACTCGAGTATCGAGAGAGAATGAGAATCAGGTTTAATGTCATCGGCATATGTTGTGAAATTGGTTGTTATGCAGCAACAGTACAATGCAATATATAATAACAAAAACAGAGAATAACAGTTAAAATAGTTAAATTAAATATGTAGCTCAAAAAAGAGTAGTGAGCTAGTCTTAATGTCCATTCAGAAATCTGATGGCAGAGGGGATTAAGCTGATCCTGAATCATTGAATGTGTGTCTTCAGGCTCCTGTACCTCCTCCCTGATGGTAGCAGAGAGAAGAGGGCATGTCCTGGGTGATGGGGACCCATAATGATGGGTGCTGCCTTACTTTTTTCATTCTTTTTCCCACCTTACAGATAGACCCCTATCCCCTCAGGCCACTGGGAATGAAAATCAATGCTAACATTACAATTGCCTTCCCCTGACCACTGATTGAAACTGCAAGTTAACCTTCAGGGAATCCTGCACTTCCCCTTTCTACCTATCTCAATAATCTATGTCAGGTGTTCCCAACCTGGACTCCGCGGAGCTCTCAATTAATGGCAGGGCTCCATGGGAACCCCCTCCACCCCACCCAGCTTCAGGACTCGCACCATCTGGTTGAAGAACAGTTACTACCCCACAACCATCAGGCTCTTGATCAAAAGGGGATAACTACATTCAATTGCCCATCCATCGAGATGTTCCCTCAACCGATAATCTCA
This sequence comes from Mobula hypostoma, assembly GCF_963921235.1. Lineage (NCBI taxonomy): Eukaryota > Metazoa > Chordata > Chondrichthyes > Myliobatiformes > Myliobatidae > Mobula > Mobula hypostoma. Next base: position 10,706,834 of record NC_086108.1, on the reverse strand, counting down.
CTTTAAGGACTCTTTATCTCATTAACTCATGTTCTTGTTATTTATTGCTATTTATTTATATTTTCATTTGCACAATTTGCTGTCTTCGGCTGATTGGTTATCTTTCATTGATCCTGTTATAGACTTGCTGAGTTTGCCCTCAGGAAAATGAATCTCAGGGTTGTATATGGTGATATACAGGTACTTTGATAATAAAATTTACTTTGAACTTTGAACCCCTGATCTATGTGATAATCTAACAACTGCTTGAAAACCTGCCACCTCTGACACTGATAGAGAGGCATCTAGTGCAGGGGTTAAAAATACACATGGACTAAGATGTTAACTGTCCTGTGCTATCACCAGTGGGGTCATCAGTTGATCTGCCACCTGTCTTCAGGAGTTTCGGCCCGTTTATGATCAAGACTCCCTCGAGGTGGTGGGCCAGCAGTGCTAAAGCACCACCTCCCACTGGTGAGCTTAAAAACTTAGCATCTGCCTCTATCAGAGTTGTTGGTCGCTTCCATCCAACAGATAGTCTGCTCTTCAGGTGTCTATGCACCTACTGATGGATTTGCAAAAGATGGATACACTGTCTGACTATCTGCCCCTCTGGACGTACTTGGTCCACACCCATGCTGATCCTTTCTCTGCTGCCTCAGCTACAGCCCTGCTGGTTGACTTGATCTCTCTTCTAGTGAAGCCAAGGTCACGCAGCTACTTCTGGAAAGGGAATACAATGAACCCACGGCAGCTTACTTCGAATGGGTAGCATGAGACCTTCCACCCTCTGAATATAACTTCGGGCAGTTTTCACTATGTGATTAAGCACATTCAACTTTTACTTTGAAATAAGCAGTTTCACATCTATATGAGATCACTTCCTTTGCAGTCAGGAAGTAGGAAGTAGAAAAGCACATTGGCTGGCAGAAGGCTGGAGGTTAATGCCAGGAGCTAAAGAAGTTTCTATTTAAAGCCGTCCTGTTATTTCCCCAGCAGAAGCATTAATTGTGTGACCCTCTCACATGCAAACTTGGCTCAATAACTCGGCTAACAGCCACATGACTCAGCGGTGAGAGGACCACTTTTATAAACAATATGCATCTAGGGTCAATATGATTTGGGATTCAATTAATCAGCAAAGTTGGGATGTTTCAATTAACAGAATCTCGATTGAAAAATGCTGTGTAAATACTGCCCATATACAATTATCTGTCAGCAAGAAATAACATCGCATAAAATTATAAAGAAAGTGTATTTGCATATTTCAGCTTTATCATGCAGCTAATAAGAAAAAGAAAAGAGAAGAGAAAGGTCCATTACAGTGAAACCAATCCAGTGTGAACATAACTGCTGGAGTATTCGGGGTGTACTTTCCCACGTGCTGGACCCACGAAAACACCTCTATAACCATCTGTCTCTCTCTCTCTCTCTGGAGTATTGTCCTTCCTTCTTGGAGCCACTCATCTGCACAAAGCCCTTCTTGCAACGGGGACTCTTTCTCCAATGGTGGAAGATACCTTCCCTCTGGCTCCCTCCAAAAGACCCCAAACCAGACTACTGCCCTTCAGAAAACTCAATCTGCCCCATTCTCTCTAGGAACCTCTCCTGCTTGGCTGACACAACATTCCTAAAGTTGAACAACAGGCTTCTTGTCTTCCGCTGAAATCAGAACATTCTGCAGGACACACTGCTTTTGTAGAAAACTGCTAAAATGAAATACCTACAGCATAGCAGCAGAAACCTTAACCAGGGCATCACACTTGTAAGTTGATGTTAATCTAAAGATATCAATAAGGTTTTGCTGAAATAAAATGTTATTTTTGAGTTTATTGGACATTTACCTATACACTAATGGTCTCTACATACCATTCACCTATAGTATTTACCTGTCAGAATACTATAATATTTACTTACAGGAAACATAACGAAGTTCCTACTTACCTGTGTATATTTCCTTGTGTGAATAGAACAACATGGTAATTGCTCTGTATTTGTTGTTTTTCAGTTTCTCTCCTTATGCACTATATCATGTCACTGAGTCTGCAATAAACCCAGGGAGCTCAGAGACTACACCCTGACTCCCGTCATTTTTCAGTGGAGTTTGGCTGACTGTCCACTTGATGTTACGACACCTCAGCGAGGAAGGTACAGCCACCATCTGCAAGTTCCCCTCCAAGTCACGTACCGTGCTCTCTTACAGACGGATCCCTATTCCCGGTCATTGTCTCTGCAGCTCCCTCTCCAGACCACTCTGACAAGATTAACGATTCGATTTATTTACCACATGTATGCTGAAACACTGAAGCAATGAAATGTGTCTTTTTGCATTAGAGATCAGCACAGTCTGAGGGTATACTAGGAGCAGCCCACAGGTGTTGCCACACTACCGACACCGACATAGCCTTCTGTCCACAAAAATAACCCCTGCCCATAACAAAGCGAGCAATAGTTTTGTGTATCATCTTCTGATATGTCCGTACATCTCCTGCTACGATGAGGCCACTCTCAGATTGGAGGGGCAGCACCCTATATTCTATCAAGGTAGCCCCCAACCTCATGGCATGAACATAGATTTCTCCAAATTTAGAATTTTTTTCCAACTCCCCCTTCCCTACTCCTCAATTCCCCACTCTGGCCTCTTACCTCTTCTCACCTGTCTATCACCTCCCCCTGGGTCCCCTCCTCCTTCCCTTTCTCCTACGGTACAGTCTCCTCTCCAGCCCTTTCTACCTATCTGCTCCCAGCCTCCTACTTCATCTCCCCTTCCCCACTCACCAGGCTTCACCTATCACCTTCGCGTTTGTACTCCTACCCCTTCCCCACCCACCTAATTATAGCATCTTCCCCCCTCTTTTCCAGTCCTGATAAAGGGTCTTGGCTCAAAAGGTTGACAGTTTACTCTTTTCCATAGAAGCTGCCTGACCTGCTGAGTTCCTCCAACATTTTGTGTGCCTGGCTCCGGATTTCTAGCATCTGCAGATCCTCCTGTGTCTGTGTACACGGCAAAACCTGCTTCTGATGAGGAAACAAAGATCCCCATCCTGGGAGTCTGACCATGCAGCTCTCTCTGTCTCACGGTGACCGCCAGGGCCGCCAGACCGTGGGAGTGACAGTCTCTCAGAATGTGTGCACACTGCGCCAGGCAGACTGGCTTGCTGAGCCACAAAGCGCACTGCCAGTACACAGGAAAACGGAGCTGGAACATGCTGCTGGTAATCCTCCCCTCCTGCTGTCAATGTGTTCCATGTTGATACTGGAAGGTTTCCACTGCTTTTGCCTGCTCCGCATTCTCCCCTTATTGTTGCAACTGTGAAGGAAGTCACTGGAGAGACACTGACCCTGGTGGGTATAGAGTCACAGGAAAGTACAGACACAGGCCCTTCACCCATCTGATCATTTAAACTGCCTACTCCCATCGACCCGCACCAGGATCATGGCCCTCCATACCCCTACCACTCACGTACCTATCCAAGCTTCTCTTGAATGTTAAAATCGAGCTCACATGCACCACTTGCGCTGGCAGCTCATTCCGTACTCTTACAACCCTCTGAGTGAAGAATTTTCCCCTCATGTTCCCCTTAAACTTTTCACTTTCACCTCTAACCATGATCTCTAGTTGTAGTCCTGCCCAACCTCAGTTGAAAAAGCCTGTTTGCATTTACCTCATCTATATTCCTCATGATTTTGTATACCTCTATCAAATCTCTCAATCTTCTACATTCTAAGAAATAAAATCCTAACTTATTCAATCTTCCTTTATAACTCTGGTCTTCCAGTTCCGGCAAAATCCTTGTAAATTTTTTCTGCACTCTTTCAACCTTGCTTACATCTTTCCTGTGGACAGGTGACCAAATTTGCACATAATACTCCAAATTTGGCCTCACCAATGTCTTATACAACTTCAACATAACATCCCATCTCCTGTATCCAATATTTATGAAGGCCAATGTGTTAAAAGCTTTCTTTACGAAGTAAGTAGAAGTATATCAGTCTTTATTCGGCAAAACAAGCAGGAGGCATCATACTGGAGACACTCTTGGACAAAGAGGCCCCTGAACTCAAAGTACATCAAAGTTTTATACCCTTAAGATGAATGGTAACTCTATATAGTTCCAATAATTACAATGACATCATTTATTTCAATATTTTGGTTTGACAGAGCTTCATTTAAGTTACATGTAATTTCAAACACCTAAATTTTCAGCAACATACACTTAAAATGCTGGAGGAACTCAGCAGGTCAGGCAGCACCTATGGAAAAGTTGACCTTTCGGGCTGAGGCCCTTCATCAGGACTGAGAAGGAAGGGGGAGGATGCCCGAATAAAAAAGTGGTGGGAGGGGGAGGAGCCTCGCTGGAAGGTGAGAAAAGTCAAGGGCTGGAGAAGAGGAAAGTGAACCATAGGAGAAAGAGAAGGAGGATGAGTCGAGACTGAAATGAGGGCAGGGGACTAAATGACGCAAGATGAGAATCCAAAGTAGAATGGATGATTGAGCACCAAACATTGTTCAGGTGCTCTTTAAATATTAAAATCCTGGCGCCAAAACATGGCTGCCAATTAGCGGGACGGCCTTGAATCTTTAAAGCATCTGCACCAGCTGTCCATATTCCAGAGAGGTGGGGCAACTAAACCTCAGAAGGCTGGTGCGTATTGTAACAGAGGACGGGAGCCTGGGGGAAGTAATAGGCAGGTGTGAAGAAGTGAAATGTCAGAGTGGAGAATAGAGGAAGATTTATTCAGCAGAGGAGAAATCTTCACACCAACACTCCAGACACCCTTGTTTGAATGTTAATCACCATTGTCTCTCTAGATGCATTCATACTTATGCAGACATCTCTGTTGAAAGGGTTTGCAATCATCCCTAGTCAGCAGCTTCAGGAGAATCGTCGTTCAGAACTGCATTTTAAATTCAATCCACAGTCCACTTTCAGATCTGTAGACTGGTTGCTGCTGAAATTAATGTTTGCTATATACCATAACTCCAGAATACACCCTAACACTTATAATAAACAAAATGATTATGACTCTATAAAATTCTAGCCTGCGAGTGATCCATTGAGTAAAAGGGACATTGACATCCCACTTGTACAGAGTTATTAGGATCGTTAAAATTTGAATATTCTTTATAGAACCACATACGACTCATAAGAGTAGCTTTGCATGGCATAATCACCAGCTTTTAGCAAACCTTTTATCAAACAGCTCAGTTTAAATTCAGTGAATCAGCGTCCACCAGCAGCGGGAATTATCAGCAGTACCTTTCCCCGAACACATTTCATAAAAGCTCCCTAATCCTTTTGATGGTTTGAACACCTGGTTCTGTAATTTGTCACAATAAACAAATCTATTTTGAAGCAAAGGATTAATTTTATTGTCTACGTTACTGGAGGATGACAGATAACGAAGCCAGAAATAGTTTATTTTATGTGTCTGCTTGTGGGTAATTGCGAAGCTCAGGGAGAGGGTGAGCCTGAATCCTGGGTGAGCTAAACAGGGAGAATGTACACACAGAAATGCCCTCCCCACCACTGGACCCTTTCATGGTAGTTGACTGTGCTGTTCCTCTGTCACTCAGTTAGCCACCCCGATATGGGAGGAGTTCACATCCAGTACAAGCAGAGCTATCAATAAATCTCAGTTGAATTTCCTGCATGCTGGTATCCTGGTCTGCTCTGCTCTGTCCTTCAGGAACAAACACAACATTCCCTCTAGGTTGTGTGAGTACGCAGCCACACTGTAACTGAAATGCTCCTGCTCACATAGCCGTCGTTGCCGTGTAACAGGAATTTTCTCTTCTGTAACGTTAATCTAAAGTGCCACTCAGTTTATAAGCCATGTAAAAATTTCCTCCTCAGAGCAATGGCTGATCCGTGCAGCGGTAAAGAAAGAAAGCTGCATCCATTACGGACCCCACCATCCAGGCAACGCCCTCATCTCACTGCTGCAATCAGGAAGGGGTACAAGAGCCTCAGGACCTACAACACCAGTATCAAGAACAGTTATTACCCCTCAACCATCAGGCTTCTGAATCAGTGTGGATAACTTCTCTCACCCCATCTCAGAACTGATTCCACAACCTATGGACTAATTTTCGAGGACTCTACAAGTCATGCTCTCAGTGTATGGAGTCACAGGGTCATAGAAGTGCATATGCACAAAAACAGGACCTTTGGCCCATCTAATGAAACATAGAAAACCTACAGCACAGTACAGACACTCACAAACTAGCACACACAAACACACACAGTCACAACCACACACACAACCACAAACACACACACACACATATGCACAAAAACAGGACCTTTGGCCCATCTAATGAAACATAGAAAACCTACAGCACAGTACAGACACTCACAAACTAGCACACACAAACACACACAGTCACAACCACACACACAACCACAAACACACACACACACACACACACATGCACAAAAACAGGACCTTTGGCCCATCTAATGAAACATAGAAAACCTACAGCACAGTACAGACACTCACAAACTAGCACACACAAACACACACAGTCACAACCACACACACAACCACAAACACACACACACACACACACATGCACAAAAACAGGACCTTTGGCCCATCTAATGAAACATAGAAAACCTACAGCACAGTACAGACACTCACAAACTAGCACACACAAACACACACAGTCACAACCACACACACAACCACAAACACACACACACACATATGCACAAAAACAGGACCTTTGGCCCATCTAATGAAACATAGAAAACCTACAGCACAGTACAGACACTCACAAACTAGCACACACAAACACACACAGTCACAACCACACACACAACCACAAACACACACACACACACACACATGCACAAAAACAGGACCTTTGGCCCATCTAATGAAACATAGAAAACCTACAGCACAGTACAGACACTCACAAACTAGCACACACAAACACACACAGTCACAACCACACACACAACCACAAACACACACACACACATATGCACAAAAACAGGACCTTTGGCCCATCTAATGAAACATAGAAAACCTACAGCACAGTACAGACACTCACAAACTAGCACACACAAACACACACAGTCACAACCACACACACAACCACAAACACACACACACACATATGCACAAAAACAGGACCTTTGGCCCATCTAATGAAACATAGAAAACCTACAGCACAGTACAGACACTCACAAACTAGCACACACAAACACACACAGTCACAACCACACACACAACCACAAACACACACACACACACATGCACAAAAACAGGACCTTTGGCCCATCTAATGAAACATAGAAAACCTACAGCACAGTACAGACACTCACAAACTAGCACACACAAACACACACAGTCACAACCACACACACAACCACAAACACACACACACACACACACATGCACAAAAACAGGACCTTTGGCCCATCTAATGAAACATAGAAAACCTACAGCACAGTACAGACACTCACAAACTAGCACACACAAACACACACAGTCACAACCACACACACAACCACAAACACACACACACACATATGCACAAAAACAGGACCTTTGGCCCATCTAATGAAACATAGAAAACCTACAGCACAGTACAGACACTCACAAACTAGCACACACAAACACACACAGTCACAACCACACACACAACCACAAACACACACACACACATATGCACAAAAACAGGACCTTTGGCCCATCTAATGAAACATAGAAAACCTACAGCACAGTACAGACACTCACAAACTAGCACACACAAACACACACAGTCACAACCACACACACAACCACAAACACACACACACACATATGCACAAAAACAGGACCTTTGGCCCATCTAATGAAACATAGAAAACCTACAGCACAGTACAGACACTCACAAACTAGCACACACAAACACACACAGTCACAACCACACACACAACCACAAACACACACACACACATATGCACAAAAACAGGACCTTTGGCCCATCTAATGAAACATAGAAAACCTACAGCACAGTACAGACACTCACAAACTAGCACACACAAACACACACAGTCACAACCACACACACAACCACAAACACACACACACACAGACACATGCACAAAGACAGACACACACACAGATCACACTCAAACACAACACATACACTTACAACCACAAACACACACATGCACAAAGACAGACACACACACACACTCACATACACACACACACGCTCACACATACAAATGCACACACACTCACACACAAAGGCACTTGCACTCAAACACACATACTCACGCCCAGACAAAAACAACAAAACACATACATGCACTCAAACAGACACAGATACACACTCACAGACACTCATACTCACACACACATATACACACAAACACAGACACATGCACACTCAAACACACACAAACACAAACATATACACATGCACTCAAACACACATCTTCACACTCAAACAGACACAAACACATGTACAAACACAGACACACACACACTCACACACATATCCACACTCACAAACACATGTACAAACACAGACACACACACACTCACACACATATCCACACTCACAAACACATGTACAAACACAGACACACACACACTCACACACATATCCACACTCACAAAGACACACACTCACACACACATACAAACACACACACATACACACGCACAGACACACACACACTTACAGCCACACAAAAACACAAACACACAAACCCAATCACAAAGACAAGCACACACACATGCGCTCAGACACAGATACACACACAGACACTCACACTCAAACACACACACATAGACAAACACAGCTACAAGCACACACACAGTTAGGGTGAAAAAAAGGAAAGGAGCATCATGCAGAAGTTTGGGCACGTAAAGAGATTTGAGATCTCAGATAACTTTTACCAAGGTCTCAGACCTTAAATAGCTTGTTAGGGCTATGGCTTGTTCACAGTCATCGTTAGGAAAGGCCAGGTGATGCAAATTTCAAAGCATTATAAATACCCTGACTCCTCAAACCTTGTCCCAACAATCAGCAGCCATGGGCTCCTCTAAGCAGCTGCCCAGCACTCTGAAAATTAAAATAAATGATACCCACAAAGCAGGAGAAGGCTATAAGAAGATAGGAAGGTGTTTTCAGGTAGCTGTTTCCTCAGTTCGTAATGTAATTAAGAAATGGCAGTTAACAGAAACAGTGAAGGTCAAATTGAGGTCTGGAAGACCAAGAAAACTTTCCGAGAGAGCTGCTCGTAGGATTGCTAGTTCATCATGGCTTGGCTTCGCGAATGAAGATTTAGGAAGGAGGCTGCCCACGTCTGCTGCAGGCTCGCTGGTGGCCGACGAGGCCAATACGGGTCAGGCAGGCCCGGCCACAGTGGCTGCAAGGGAAATTCTGTTCTAGGTTTGATGCTGCTGTGTCACGGTTCTTCCTCCTTCTCCTTTTGTCCTCAATGCCAGCCCTGTGTGCGTTCTTGAAGGAGGAGACAGACTGGTGAATGGTGTGTCGCCAGGCCTCGTGATCGGAGGCTAGATTAGCCCACTGGCGGTGATCAATGTGACATGAACCAAGGGATTTTTTCAGAGAGTCCTTGTACCTCTACTTCGGTGCCCCTCTGTCAGGGTGGCCAGTAGAGAGTTCACCATACAGCACAATCTTGGCCAGGCGATGATCCTCCATCCTGGAGATGTGCCCAGCACAGCACAGCTGGGTCTTCAACAGCATGGCCTCAATGCTGGTGACCTCTGCCTGTTCGAGGACTTCGATGTTGGTGACGAAGTCACTCCAGTGGATGCTGAGGATGGTGTGGAGGCAGCGCTGGTGGAAACACTCAAGCAGTCGTGGGAGGTGACGGTAGGTGACCCACGACTCGGAGCCGTACAGGAGGGTGGTCAGTACAACGGCTCTGTACATGCTGATCTTTGTGCCTTTCTTCAAATGCTTGTTGTTCCAGACTCTTTTGTACAGCCTGCCGAATGTGCTGTTTGCCTTTGCCAGTCTGTTGTCAATCTCTGTCGATCTTGGCATCTGACGAGATGGTGCACCGCAGGTAGCTGAACTGGTGGACTGTCTTCAGCTCTACCTCACGAATGGTGATGCAGGGAGGGTGGTAATCTTCCTGAGGTGCGGGCTGATGGAGAACTTCTGTCTTCTTCAAGCTGACTTCCAGTTCAAAGAGCTCGGCAGCCTCTGAGAGGCAGGATGTTGTACGCTGCAGGGCTGTCTCTGTGTGGGCAACAAGGGCAGCATCATCGGCGAAGAGTAGCTCTCGGATGAGTTGCTCCAGTGTCTTGGTGTGCGACTGTAGTCGCCTCAGGTTGAACAGGCTGCCATCGGTGCAGTATTGGATGTAGACACCATCCTCTTCATCAAGGTCTTCTGTGGACGTTCCGAGCTTCATGCTGAAGAAGATGGTGAAGAGAGTCAGCGCGAGGATGCAGCCTGGACGCTGTTGCCTATTGGAAAGGGTGCTGAGAGATCATTATTGTGTCTGACTTGGCCACGCTGATCTTCGTGTAGCTGGATGACCATGCTGAGGAACTTTGGGGGCATCCCAGTCGTTCCATGATTTGCCACAGACCTTCCCAGCTCACGGTGTCGAACGCTTTGGTAAGGTCGACAAACGTCACGTACAATCCTTTGTTCTGTTCCCTACATTTCTCTTTTGTTAATCTTTTTATTAATTTTTTTATGCATTGCTACAATAGCTACAGAAAAAACCATCGACAAAATGGAGATTTATACAGTGCAAAACAAACAAGTCCAATATATAGTTCATAACAATAAAAAAAGCACTGAAAATAAAATCATGTAAGATTAGTATCCACCCCAACCTCCCACTGAAAAAAAACCCAGGCCAACCATTTCTGTGTATAAAAGAAAAAAATTAATCAGAGCGTTCAACCACACAGAGCTGTAAATATATATTAGAAAAAAGAAAATATTATGCCGACTACCAAAAATATAATGTAATTCACAACAAAAAACTGTAAAACTTACACAAAAAAAGCTGAAAGTAAGGGATTGTAGCATTCCCTGCATTTCTCTTGGAGCTGCCTGAGAACAGACACCATGTCAGCGGTGTTCCTGTTGGCTCTGAAGCCACACTGGCTCTCTGGGAGGTGTTCTTCTGCAATGATGGGCACCAATCTGTTCAGGAGTACTCTTGCGAGGATTTTTCCTGCGATAAAGAGAAGAGTTATCCCCCCAGTAGTTGGAGCAGTCGGACTTTTCTCCCTTGTTCCTATACAGGGCGATGATGACTGCATCTCGGAGGTCCTGTAGTAGTTTGCCTTGTTCCCAGCAGCAGACAAAGAACTCATGGAGTTTGGTGTGTAACGCTGGGCCCCCATGCTTCCAAATCTCAGGTGGGATTCCATCAACTCCCGCTGCCTTGCCACCTTTCAGCTGCTCTATGGCCTCGATTGTCTCTTGTCGGGTTGGAATCTTGTCCAGTTCTGTTTTCTCTGGCTGTTGTGGGATGCGATAAGATAGTCTTCTCCTATCATTTTGGACCTCCCCCTCCCCCTCCCACTTTCAAATCTCTTACTATCTCTTCTTTCAGTTAGTCCTGATGAAGGGCCTTGGCCCGAAATGTCGACTGTACCTCTTCCTAGAGATGCTGCCTGGCCTGCTGCGTTCACCACAATTTTTATGTGTGAAGATGAAAAGAGGATGGCTTCTACAACAGGATAATGATCCTAAACACACCTCAAAATCCACAATGGACTACCTCAAGAGGCGCAAGCTGAAGATTTTGCCATGGCCCTCACAGTCCCCCGACCTAAACATTGTCGAAAATCTGTGGATAGACCTCAAAAGAGCAGTACATGCAAGACGGCCCAAGAATCTCACAGAACTAGAAGCCTTTTGCAAGAAAGAATGGGCGAAAATCCCCCAAACAAGAATTGTAAGACTCTTAGCTGGCTATAGAAAGCATTTACAAGCTGTGATACTTGCCAAAGGGGGTGTTACTAAGTATTGATCATGCAGGGTGCCCAAACTTTTGCTTCAGGCCCCTTTCCTTTCTTGCTATTTTGAAACTGTAAAAGATGGCAATAAAAAAGTAATCTTGCTTAAAATATTAAAGAAATGTGTCATCTTTAACTTTATGCCTTTTGGAAATCAGTTCATCTTTTACTCGCTTAGCACAGTAACAGAAATTTTGACTGGGGTGTCCAAACATTTGCATGCCACTGTATACACACACACTCACACACTCGCAGAAAGGCACACAAACATAGGCACACACTCATACAAACACCCGCACTCATGCACATGCAAACACAAAAACACTCCCACTCACACACAAACACACACACTCAAACATACACCCACACCATAGACACACACACATACACGCACACACTCACACTCAAACACCCCCCCCCCACACACACACACACACACACACACACACACACATGCACAAAGACTGCCATACACACAGATCACACTCAAACACACATACACTCACACACAGGCACACTTACAAACACACACACACATATAAACACAGTCTCACACACACACACTCACACCCACTCAAAAAACACAAACACACACACATGCACTCAAACAGACACGGATACACACTCACAGACACTCATACTCACACACACAGACATACACACATACTCACACTCAAACACACACCCATACCCATACACAGACAGACAGACACACACACACACACACACATGCTGACATGCACACCCACACACAGGCACTCATACAAACACACACACACACACACACACACACACACAACCACAACCACAAACACACACATGCACAAACACAGACACACAGAGATCACGTTCAAACACACATGCACACACTTTCACACAGACACACACTCTCAAACATATGTACTCACGCACATACAAACATATACATACAAACACACACACAGACACATGCACTCACTCCCAGACCCACAGACACAGACACACACACATTCACACATACAAACACACACACACAAACAGACATGCACACACACAAGCACATACTCACACACACAGACACTCACACACAAACACACACAGACATATTCACGTACCCACACCCATGCATACACACAAACGCACACACAGTCACACACACATACGAACACACACACACATGCACAAACATAGACACACGCACAAACACACAGACACACATACACAAAGATACGCACATACATACAAACACACACAAATACACACAGACACACACTCACACCTGCATACATGCACACACAAATACACACCCCCACACACTCCCACACAAAAGCACACACCCACATGCACCCAGACGCACACACACCCAGACACACACACACACACACCCACACACACAAACACACACTCATGCGGACAAAGACACACAAACACACAGACACACACACACACACACAGACGCTCACACTCAAACACGCACACACTCATACAACACACACACACACACTCTCACACACACACACACACACACACACACACACACACACACACTCACAGAGACACTCAAACACACACAGACATATATAATATGGTGTTATGAGGTGTCCAGGGAGGGGCAGCACCTCGGTTAAAGGGGCTTATCGTGTCTATTCTGGGCCATCTCACTCACCCGTGGCTCCAGGTAGCTGTTTACTTGCAATAGCGGCCACGCTGCTTTGACAGGTGGGCTAAACCAGGTGAGAGTAGCCGATGGGATTCATATCCCAGAGAGCTAGGGACAGGCCTGTCCTAGCACGCAAAATCAGCTCTGGCGGACTGCGCAGATGAGATCTACAGTGAGATCCAACGGCCAGGAAGGCAGTTCTGCTACGCTCTGTGGAGACGACGGGTATGACAAGACACAGAAAACATCACGGTTATCCACTGCAACCAGGGAAGACTCCAGTCTGTGATACTTGTACGTACAACTGGACCCTGACCTCCAAGATCGAGAGAGTGGAACTGCCCCAGTACAATGGCTTTCCCACTTTAAAAACTCTCCCGCCCAGGGTCTGTCATCATCAGACACAATGGACAATATATATATGTGGCAGATATGTACTTTGAACTTTTGAACTTTGAACACAAGCCTTACTGACGGGAAGCATGAGAGGGAGTTTACCCACCATCCGCTTTCACTATCCAGTCATGGTCCTAAATTCATCCTCCTCCAGAAACTCCTTGTCTTCACACCTCCAGACAGAGTAACAGAAAAGAACAGAACTTTGGCCCATCTGGTCCATGCAGACCACTAGTCCCATCGCCTTGCACCAGGACCATAGCCCTCCATATCCTCCCATCCACGTACCTATCTAAACTTCTCTTAAACATTGAAATCGAGCTTGCAAGCACCACTTGCACTGGCAGCTCATTCCACACTCTCATGACCCTCCGAGTGAAGATCTCTGCTCAAGGGTTATTGTGTTTTAGAAGAAAGAACAGTGAAAGCTAATAACTGATAAATAGTGATGTAGCTTGTGCTAATGTGGTGTCAGGGAACTGATGACAAAGGCTATTAGAGATATGGAACGCATGAGTGATGACACCAAACCTTACAGAATTTCAGTAATTACTAATGACTAAGGAGAGAAAGTTCAATAATTTAATGGTTCAACATTTAATATCAGAGAACGTATACAGTATACAACCTGAAATTCTTACTCTTCACAGACATCCATGAAACAGAATGAATGAATGACAGTAAAACATAAGAATCACAGAGCCCCCTCCCCGCCGCCACGCACAGACAGCATCAACCCTCCCTCGACAGTCTAGCAGAAAGCATCAGCACTCCCCACCACTCACCTGGCAAGCAACAGCAAGCTCCCATGGTCTACAGTACATCAAAAACTACTGCTCATCCCAGCAGTTTGTCATCCCTCAGACCCTCTCTCTCACTCACAAGGGAGAGGGAGATATCACTCTTTCCACAAACAGTCGCTGTTTCGATGTTACAGTCTGTTACAGCCTGTAGCATTGCTTTTACTTTGAGCTTCCCCTGACTCGAGAATCAGCAGCAAACTCTCATTCATCATCACGCAGACCTTACCCAACGCACATTGAAACGCGTGACCTTGCCCTACATCAGGAATATATCAGGAATGACAGCTTGACTGCTCGAACCTCACGACATCACAATCACTCACAAACTAAAGACGACATCAAGGAAGCTTGTATCAAGAAGCAAGGTACCAGTAAAGACAACTCACAAAAGCAGTGTGGTGTACAGGAACACCTGTGGAGACTGCAACAAGAACTACGTTGGACAGACAGGATGCAAACTCTCAGCTTGATTACGGGAACGCAGATCGGTGTTATGGAGACATGATCCACTGTCGCTGATCTCAGTACGTGAAGACCGAGAAGGACACGACCTTAACCAGGACATCGCAGAGCTTCAGGTGCAGGCAAACATGAAGCAGGCACAAGGAATTTTTAAGAAGCATGGTTCTCTTCTGATAACTCCGTAAACAAACATATTGAAAGAGACGCCATTTATGAACCTCAAAGAGCCAAAGAATGTGAGCCAATAGAATTCAAAGGTCAACAGAAGGGGTAGCCAATCCGACGGAGGCATGCAAATGAGGGCCTATATAAATGCGAGCACTCCCAGAGAGAAACACCAACCACTACACACTGAGGATGTCACCTCGACTGGTGAAGAAACATCTGCAAGATAATCGTCAAGCTTGGCGGACATTGCAACATCAAACTCCTCAACCCGAGCTACCGATATTCACCACCATCCTAATCACGAATGATGTTCCAGAATGCATCCATTGTTGCTGGATTGACTGTTAGTCCCGTGGATAAACATTTTATTCTGCAATCAGGACAAGTCAGTTACTTAATTATGTCTTCCTGACACCATCATTCTGCTATCAAACAGATAAACTGGTAATCTCGTCAACTGAGAATTTAAAACCTGTACCATATTAGCTGGACCACTGAAGGACATAGACAGATTCGGAGAATAGGCAAAGAACTGTGGAGTACAGTGTAGTGAAGTATATGGTCATGCACTTTGGTAGAAGAAATAAAAGGGTAGACTATTTTCCAAATGGAGACAAAATTTAAAAATCTGAGGTGCAAAGGGATTTGGGTGTCCTTGTGCAGGATTCCCTGAAGGTTATATTTGCAGGTTGAGTTAGTGGCGAGGAAGGCACATGCATTCGTCTCAAGAGGACTAGAATATAAAAGCAAGGATGGAAGGCT
Source organism: Mobula hypostoma (assembly GCF_963921235.1). NCBI lineage: Eukaryota > Metazoa > Chordata > Chondrichthyes > Myliobatiformes > Myliobatidae > Mobula > Mobula hypostoma. The sequence continues at coordinate 10,690,658 of NC_086108.1, read as the reverse complement.
GAGGCTTTATAAAGCACTGGTGATACCTCAGTTGGAGTTCTGTGAGCAGTTTTGGACCACTTAACTTAGAAAGAATGTGCTGACAGCACAGGAGGGTTCAAAGGAGGGTTCAAAGGAGGTTCACTAAAAAATGATTCCAGGATTGAATGGCTTGTCATATGAAGAGTGATAGTTCTAGAATTCAGAAGAACCTAATTGAAACCTATCAAATGATGAAAGGCTTCGAAAGAGTGAAATAGGGAGAGGATGATTCCTGTGGTGGGAGAGTGCCAGAACTGAGGACACAGCCTCGGAGTAGAAGAATGTCCTTTTAGAATGGAGATGAGGAGGAATTTCTTTCGCTAGAGAGTGGTGAATCTGTGGAATTTGTTGCTACAGTCAGCTGTGGAGGCCAAGTCACTGGGTATATTTAAGGCAGAGGTTGCTAGATTCTTGATTGGTTAGGGAATGAAGGAATACGTAGAGAAGTCAGGAGATTGGGGCTGAGAGGAAAATGGATCAGCCATGATGAAAAGGCGTATCAGACTTAATGGCCCATATCTGTTCCAGTACCTTATGGTCGTAGATCAGCTTTGACATGGCGTGCACAGTTTTTCATAAATCAACCATTATTTCCATCACCAATCCATAGAGCCATAGAAAACTACAGCCCTGCCTGTGACAAGCCATTTAAACTGCCTAGCAGACACAGATATATTAGCAACCTTTAAGAGACATTGAGATTAGCAAACACAGGAAAGTCTGCAGAGGCTGGAAATCCAGAGCAGCACACACAAAATACTGGAGGTACTCAGCAGGTCAGGCAGCAGTTATGGAGCGGAATAAACTATCAACGTGTCAGGCCGAGATCCTCCCTCAGGACTGAGAGAGAAACGGGGGGGGGGGAGGGCGGAAATACTTGAACTAAAAGGTTGGGGGGGAGAGAGTAGATGAAAGGTGATAGGTGAATCCAGGTGGATGGGAAAGGTCAAGGCCTGGAGAAGAAAGAACCTGCTAGAAGAGGAAGGTGGATAAGCGGGAAATGAATCTGATCAGGTGACAGATCTCTTGGTGGGAGAACATTTTGGAGGTAATGATCATAACTCTATCTCCTTTACCGTGGTGCTGGAGAGAGATAGGAGCAGACAATTTAGGAAAGCATTTAATTGGGGTGGGGGGGAAATACGATGCTATTAGGCGGGAACTTGGGAACATAAATTGGGAGCAGATGTTCTCAGGGAAATGCACGGCAGAGATGTGACAAACGTTCAGGGAACATTTACATGGTGTTCTGCATAGGTATGTTCCAAAGAGACAGGGAAATGATGGTAGGGTAAAAGAACCATGGTGTACAAATGATGTCATAAATCTAGTTAGGAAGGAAAGAAAAGCTTACGAAAGAGTCAAGCAACACACATCAAAGTTGCTGGTGAACGCAGCAGGTCAGGCAGCATCTCTAGGAAGAGGTACGGTCGACGTTTCAGGCCGAGACCCTTCGTCAGGACTAACTGAAGGAAGAGCTAGTAAGAGATTTGAAAGTGGGAGGGGGAGGGGGAGATCCAAAATGACAGGAGAAGACAGGAGGGGGAAGGATGGAGCCATTAAATTAGGAGAGCTAGAAGGGGCCGTCAGAAGGCCTTGGTGAGCAGGATTAAGGAAAACCCTAAGGTTGAAGAGGGTTTGTGAAGAGCAGGAGCATGAAGTTATAGCAGAAACGTGTGCGTGGAGCCGGAGGAGGTAGCAGAGGTACTTAATGAATATTTCACTTCAGTATTCACCAGGGAAAAGGACCTTGGCAATTGTGGGGATGAATTACAGTGGACTGAATTGCAAGAGTGTATAGACATTAAGAAAGGGGATGTGCTGGAGCTTTTTAAAGGTAGTAAGTCAGATAAGTAGACAGGGCCAGACATCATATACCCCAAACTGCTGTGGGAAGCGAGGGAAGAGATTGCTGAGCCTCAGGCAACGATCTTTGCATCGTCAATAGGAACGGGAGAAGTACCAGAGGATTAGAGGGTTGCAACATTCTTCCCTTGTTCAAGAAGGGGAGTAGAGATAACCCAAGAAATTGTAGTTCTTTACTTCAGTGGTGGGCAAGTTGTTGGAGAAGATCCTGAGAGGCAGGATTTATGAGCATTTGGAGAGACGTAATCTGATTAGAGATAGTCAGCATGGCTTTGTCAAGGGCAGGTCATACCTTACAAGCCTGATTGAATTCTTTGAGGATGTAACAAAACACATTGATGAAGGTAGAGCAGTGGATGTAGTGTAAATGGATTTCAGTAAGGCATTTGATAAGGTACCTCATGTAAGACTCATTCAGGAAGTAATGAGGCATGGAATCCAAGGAGACCTTGCTTTGTGGATCCAGAATTGGCTTTCCCACAGAAGGCACAGGGTCATTGTAGATGGTTCATATTCTGCATGGAGGTCAGTGACCAGTGGTGTTCTACAAGGAATTGTTCTGGCACCCCTCCTCTTGCAATTTTTATAAATAACCTGAATGAGGAAGTTAAGAGTAAGTTTGCTGATGATACAAAATTTGAGGGTGTTGTGGATAGTCCGAAGGGTTGTCAGAGGTTACAGCGGGAGATTGATAGGATGCAGACTGTGTTCAGAAGTGGCAGATGGAGTTCAACCCAGATAAGTTCAGTAGGCCGTTTCATTTCAGTAGGTCAAATTTGAAGACAGAATACAATATTAATGGTAAGATTCTTGGCAGTGTGGAGGATCTGGTGTGTTGGCATTCATCAACCATGGGATTGAGTTCAAGAGCCGTGTGGTAATGTTACAGCTATACAAGACCTTGGTCAGTCCCCACTTGGAGTACTGTGTTCAGTTCTGGTCACCTCACTACAGGAAGGATGTGGATACTATAGAGAGAGTGCAGAGGAGATTTACAAGGATGTTGCCTGGATTGGAGGGTGTACCTTATGAGAATAGGTTGAGTGAAATTGGCCTTTTCTCCTTGGAGCGACAGAGGATGAGAGGTGACCTGATAGAGGTGTATAAGGTGATGAGGGGGATTGATCGTGTGGATAGTCAGAGGCTTTTTCTCAGGGCTGAAATGGCTGACATGAGAGGGCATAGTTTTAAGGAGCTTAGAAGTAGGTACAAGGGGGATGTTAGAGGTAAGTTTTTCTCACAGAGAGTGGTGGCTATGTGGAATGCATTGCCTGTAATACAACAGGGTCTTTTAAGAGACTCTTAGATAGGTACATGGAGCTTAAGAAAACAGAGGGCTATGCAGTAGGGAAGTTCTAGTCAGTTTCTAGAGTAGGTTACATGGTTGGCACAACATTGTGGGCCAAAGGGCCTGTAATGTGCTGCAGAAATTTTTAAAAAAGAGGAAAAAAGGAAGGAGGAGGGGACCCAGGGGGAAATAATAGGCAGATTAGAAGAAGTGAAAGGTCAGAGAGGGGAATAGAGGAAGTTTGGGAGGGAAATTTGTTCACTGGAAGGAGAAATTGATATTCATGCCATCGGGTTGGACGATACCCAAATAGAATATAAAGGGTTTCTCCTCTACCCTGAGGGTGGCCTCATCTTGGTCATGGATCGACACATCATAACAGAAACGGGAATGGGAATTAAAATGTTTGGCCATTAGGAAGTCCTGCTTGTGGCAGGTGACGCAGAGGTCCCCTAATTTATGACGGGTCTCACCAATGTAGGAGAGGCTACATCAGGATCCGAACACACAATAGACAACCCCAGCAGACTTGCAGGTGAAGTGTTGCCTCATGCAGAAGGACCGTTTGTGGCCTGAAAAGAAGTGAGGGAAGAGGTGAATCGGAAGGTGTAGCACTTAAACTGCTCACAGAGATAAGTGCCTGGGGGGAGATTAGTGGGAGGGGGAGTGTGATAGATAGGCACATGAACGTGAAGGCGATGGAAGGATATTGACGTTGTGTAGGCATAAATGATTAGCTTAGTTGGCTATTGATTGCTAATTTATTTGGTTCAACACAACATCATGGGCCAAAGGCCTGTATCTGTGCTGTTCTGGTCTATGCTCCATGTCTATTACTGCCTGTTACATCCCCCTGGGTCCCCTCCTCCTTCCCTTTCTCCTCCTGTCCACTCTCCTCTCCTATCAAATTCCCTCTTCTCCCGTTCTGACCTTTCCCACCCCCCCTGGCTTCACCTATCACCTTCCAGCTAGCCTCCTACCCCTCCCCCACCTTTTTTATGCCACGGACCCCTACCATTAACTGAGGGGTCCGTGGACCTCAGTTGGGAATGTCTGTGAGGAACTGAACAGGTCAGGCAGCATCTGTGGAGAGGAATAAACAGAAGACGTTTTGGGCTGAAACCTTTCATCACGACTGAAAAGGAAGATGGAAAGAAGCCAGGGTCTCAGCCCAAAACATTGACTGTTTATTCCCCTCTATGGACGCTGCCTGACCTGCTGAGTTCCTCTGACATTTTGTGTCTGTTGCTCAGGATTTCCAGCATCTGTAGAATCTCTCATGTCTATGCTGGAGGAGCTCAGCAGGAAAGGAATTGTCTATTTTTTGTGGTGGAAGCTCGCACATTGTACTTTGACATTTGAGCTCCCTCTCCCCTTGGACTTTCTGCCATGGATGTGCTGCTGCAAATGGTCAGTGTGGAGCATCAATGTGGCCTGTCCTGGCTCATCATCAGTCACTGTCTGTAGACTTCAAACTTGTTGACGGTTTAATAGCATTTCAAGGCTGCTGACAATGGGTTTTCAAATTGGAAAATTTGCCTACTGGCCCAGGATAGAGGTTGTTCTGAATATCTCAATCTATGGAAGCTATTGATTTACATCATATTAGGATTGAAGCAAACAGGGTGAATGCAATGGCAGCTGAGAGCCTGTTAGATTTATACACTCCAGTCAAGTTTACATAGAAGTTCTCTCTTGGCAGTCTGCCAGTGTAATCCAGAATATTTCATGACTATTCCTTCAGATATTGGCACGGGAGCTGGTGCAGATACTGCAGAGGTGTGGGAGTAGTCTAACCACTGGCCACTCATCTGTGGCACTCAGTACAGATCAATGATGTGGGTCCTGACGACAAGACCTCATAGATTCACAGAACACCACAGCTTAAGAACTTGCCCTTCAGTCCATCTAGTCCATGCAGCTCACAGGCAGCTCATTCCACACTCTCACCACTCTGAGTAAGAAGTTCCCCCTCAGGTTCCCATTAAACATTTCACCTTTCACTCTCAACCTATGACCTCTATTTTAGTCCCATCCAACTTCAGTGGAAAAAGCCTGTTTGCACTTACCCTATCTATACCTCTCATAATTTTGCATACCTTTATTAAATCTCCCCTCAATCTTCTATATTCCAAGGAATAAGGTCCTAACCTATTCAACCTTGCCCTGTAACTCAGATCCTCAAGTCCCAGCAACATCCTTGTAAATTTTCTCTGTACTTTTCAACCTTACTTACATCCTTCTTGTAGATAGGTGACCAAAACTGCACACAATAATCCAAATTAGGTTTCACCAAGGTCTTAAACAATTTCAACAGGACAACACAACCTCTGTACTCAATACTCTGTTCCATTAAGGTACACAGCCATCAGAGGTACCCCAGAATCACAAGGGGGGCACTACATAGTCAGTCGTCGGAGGGAAAAAAAGAGTACGCAACTATTTTCTTACACTAAAAGCTGAAGGAACTCAACAAGTCAGGCAACACCTATAGTGACCCGCCTCAAAGCATCAACTGTTTAATTCCGTTCCATACACTCTGCCTGACTTGCTGAGTTCCTCCAGCATTTTGTGTGTTTGTTTCTCAACATTTCCAGCATCTCCTGTGTTTAATTAGCTTCACTCAGTGTTTTCCCGAGTTGGCTCCAGAAAGCTCAGTGGTGTAGATGGGTGATGAGGAGATGCGGGAAAGGGAGGCATGTAGAGGATGGGCAGTTCAGATGAGCTGCACTGGGGGCGAGGGCACTTACTGGCAGAAAGAACTATGCAAGACCTTAAAGAGTAAGTAACAGAAATGCCTGAGGAGTTGATGAGACCAGAAAGCCTTGATAGAGTGGATGTGGAGAGGATGTTTCCTATGATGGGAGAGTCTAAGACCAGAGGACACAGCCTCAGAATAGAGGGATGTCCATTGAGAATGGATAGGAGGAGGAATTTCTTTAGCCAAAGAGTGGTAAATGCATGGAATTCATTGCAACAGGCCGTCTTTGGGTAGAGTTAGGGTAAATTCTTGATTGGCCAGGGTGTGAAGGGATATGGGGAGTAGACAGGATATTGGGGCTGAGAGGGAAATGGATCAGTCATGATGAAATGGCAGGGCAGACTCGATGGAGTGATCTTTATTCCAGTGTTGACAGTGGTGGCTACAGGGTAGAGTGAACTGTCTCAGTCATTCAGAACCGCATGAACTCTAAGAGATCATATCAGCCATCCAGATCTGTTCAATGTGAAGACCTATGGCTAACACTCGATAGGCCTCTGTTTTTCACCTGACTGTGAACGTGGTGTCGCCACCCCCCCGTGGGCACTACTATGTGGGAGACACAGACACACAGGACAATCTGGATGTGAAGGATCCCATCTGAGGGTTTCCTCTGTGAGCCAGTTTCCCACTCCCATCCCCCATCCTGACCCTGTACAGAGCAGCGATGTCGAAACTTGACACAAGTGTCAGAACCCAGGCCACTGAGCTGAACCGGTTACTGAGGCCTAAGGTAACTCTGGAGCGAGGTGTTGTTTCTTGCAGATGGTAGTGCATCGGATAGGGCGAGGCATTCTGGAGTTTGGAGCTCGATTCTGGTGCCATTCTCTGTAAATCCTCCCTGTGGAATGCGTGGTGCTCCAGTTTCCTCCCACAGCCTAAAAATGTACCAGGTGATTTAACTGGCCACTGTAAATTGCCCCATGATTAATCAGTGTTGTGGGGAGTGCTGGGGCAGCATAGCTCAAAAGGCCAGAAGGCCCTCCTCCATACTGTATTGCTGAAAAAATACATTTACATTTGATACATTTGGGCCCTGTGTCTGAAGAGGGTGGCCAATATTTGCCATCTGATGCCCCGTGTCCCATTCCCTTTAAGAGAAGGGGTGACACGTCTGGTTGGTCCTGCTCTCAGATAAGAACAAGTGACATCTCCCAGCCAATCCCCATTAGGTGACATCTCCGAACCAATCCCCATTAGGTGACATCTCCGAACCAATCCCCATTAGGTGACATCTCCCAACCAATCCCCATTAGGTGACATCTCCGAACCAATCCCCATTAGGTGACATCTCCCAGCCAATCCCCATTAGGTGACATCTCCGAACCAATCCCCATTAGGTGACATCTCCCAACCAATCCCCATTAGGTGACATCTCCCAGCCAATCCCCATTAGGTGACATCTCCGAACCAATCCTCATTAGGTGACATCTCCCAACCAATCTCTGTCTGGTATGGGAAGGGGTGGGTGCTACTACACGGGACCAACGTAAGTCCAAAAACTGTGAACTTATTCAGCTCCATCATGGACACTATCCTCCCCAACATTCAGGACATCTTCAAGGAGCAATGCCTCAAAAAGATGGCATCCATCATTAAGGAACCCCATTACCGAGGTCATGCCTTGTTCTCAGTTCTACCATCAGATTTCTGAATGGCATTGAAGTCATGAACAGTACCTCACTACTTTTTAAATTTTTTTAAATTTTTTTAAATTTTTGCTCTACTTACTTAATTTAATTTTTTAAAATATATACCATAAGATATAGGAGCAGAATTAGTCTGCTTGGCTATTTCATCTTGGCTGATCTATTTTCCCTCTCAGCCCCAGTTTTCTGCCCTCTCCTCTGTATCTCTTCATGCCCTGACTAATCAAGAGTCTATCAACCTCTGCCTTGAGTATACCCAGTGATTTGGTCTCCATAGTCACCAGTGGCAATGAATTCTACAGATTCACCATATATATGTAAATATATATTTTTTTCTCACCCCTTAAGGGTGGTGTGTATGTGTATTTTTCCTCCATTTCGGGTCGTCTCCCAGAAGCCTGGGAGGTTAAGGGTTCAACACAATATCCTCGCTGTTCCTAGGGTGCGCTCTTCTGGACTGAGATCTCAGGTGTTCCCGGGATTTGTTGAAGCCGCTCTCCCAGTGCACGTGTCACAGTTCCAGGTGCTCCTATCACCACCGGGATTACTCTGGCTTTGACCCTCCACATCCTTTCTATCTGTTCTTTCAAGCCCTGGTATTTCTCCAGCTTCTCATATTCTTTCTTCCTGATGTTACTGTCACTCAGGATTGCTACATCTGTATCATGATTGCTTTCTTCAGTTCCTTGCCCAGTATTACTACGTCTGGTCGGTTGGCTCGATGTTGGACCTTGGACGGAATCCTGAATGAATTGTTTGTAGTTTCCAGACCTTAAAGTCATCAGCTTCCAGTTTGTTCCTTGGCCAACATGCTATTGTGGCTGGATACCTGACAACTGGTAGGGCAAATTGGTTGATGTCTCTGATCTTGTTCTTCCCATTCAGCTTGCTTTTTAGGACCTGGCTCGCTCTTTGGAGGTACTTCGATGTTGCAGCCCTCCTGTAGTCCTCATCGTGGCTTCCATGCACCTGCAGGACCCCGAGCACACACCACCCCCCCCCGCAAGTATTTGTAGCTGTCCCGTAACTTAACTCCTTCAGTCTTGCCTCCTTCCACTGCCATGCAGCTGCACGGAACTCCCCATCAGGCACGTGGGGAGTTTGACTGGAGCGGTACACCTAATGCGGCTGTGAGTTCAGGGAGGACGTCGAGCTCCCACAGAGCTCCCATAAACCTTCCATTGGGTGGAAAGGCAAAATCTCTCTTGATCTTGAATTTCAGCAAGAATACGGACCGCGGAAGTGGAGCCTCACGAACCTTCTGACCTTTTGGGTTTTAAGCAGGAGGTGTCAGAAGAGTTACCAGAGGGATAACTGGCTTGTGGCGGCCAAGCGTTGATCGTGACCTCACTTTTTGATCCTTCGATGTCGGCTCTGCCTGTCATTGTGAAGCAGAATTCACCAGAATTCCCCGCTAATGGGGAACGCAAGCTGGGCTTAGACCGTCGTGAGACAGGCTAGTTTTACCCTACTGATAAAGTGTTGTTGCGACAGTAATCCTGCTCAGTACGAGAGGAACCGCACACACTGGGGTTCGGACATTAGGTGTATATACTTGACTGAGGAGCCAACTGTGCGAAGCTACCGCCTGCAAGGTTATGCCTAAAAGCCTTTAAGTCAGAATTCTGCCTAAGCGCAGTGATACCCTAGCGCCAGGGATCAATGGTTAGCCTCGGGTAACCGGTCACCTCGTACGGCCGGCGAGTAGTGCCGTTACTACTGGCCTGGATCACAGAAGGAAGGCCGCTGCCTCGAAACCTGTTTAGCACACCGGATGTTCATGGGAAACCTAGTGTAAAATATTCACAGATGACTATATATAATGTTTTTTTTCTCTATTATTATGTACAGGTATAGCTTTGTACCACTGCCACAAAAACAAAAAAACTTGTGACGTATGCTGGTGATATTAAATCCGACTCTGATTTGGTGACACCTCCCAGCCAATGCCCATTCCAGTTTCCTAACTCCTGTGAACATTGATTGTGTGTGGTGCAAGGGACAATGCCTCAGATCAGGGTGTGACCTTCCCGGGGAAGGAGTGTTTGCTGGGAGATATGGAAGGAATGCAGGGGCTGGACTAACTACAAGAAGCCAGTGAGAGAAACGAGCTTCTCCTTTGCTCCGTTCTGTATTCAGCAGTCACAGTCTGTGTGGGATCGGAGATGCATTGTGTCTATTCTCTGCAGAAAGAGCCTTCAGGTCCGTTCAATAATTCAGATGGTTCTGGTGTGTAGCCACTCTGCACTCATCATATACCTTCACATGCCAATATTTCTTTCACCACCTATCAGTGGGGCCCCTTTGTTCCTTGATGCAGTGTTTGATGTTATTGTTATCGTCATGGCGATGAATATTGGAGCATTTATGTTGCTGAACTACACGTTGAGAAGGAAGTCATTCTCATCTGCTCACGTGCTGGGTTCTCTGTGGCAAGCAGTCTCCACCTGCTTGGTTAGTGGTACACAACAGCAGCAGAGGAAGGCCATTCAGCCCCTCAGACCTGGCTGTCCCTTCAGAGGAAAAATTAAAGATCTCAGGATGCCCATGTGATCGATTGGACTGTCACATGATTCAGAGGTAGTCACATGATCTGTGGGATGACCGCAAGGTCCATGTTCTATGAGTTAGTTTGAGGGTGTGTATGTGTGTGTGTGTGTGTGTGTTTTTCCTGATTATCTTGGAGTATACATTTGTTTAACTTCCCTCCAGCCACACCTGTCCTCCTTTTTCCTACCCTCCGCTTCCATCCTGGTACCCACCCTCCACTCTCCTGATACCCTCTCCCCTCCTTGCGATCTCAGTCTCAGAGGCTGACATCAGGCTGTCGGGTGAAACCTTGCAAGGCTACAGGGCCCGCTGGAGTACCTCGTGGGGCTCTGAAAACCTGAGTCAATCAACCAGTGGGAGTATTCAGAGACATTTTCAACCTCAGTGCTACGGTCAGGAGTTCCCACCTGCTGAAGTGCAACAATTATACCAGTGCCCTAGGACAACAGGGTGCTCTACCTTGATGAGTATTGTCCAGTAGCACTCACATCTATGCTGATGAGGTGCTTTGAGATGTTGGTTATGGCTTGAACTTCCTGCTGTCTCAGCAAGGACCTGGATCCACTGCAGTTTGCCTATCACCACAATAGGTCTGCCGTGGATGCAATCTCACTGGCTCGTCACGCAGCCCTGGACAATACAGATACCTACGTCAGGATGCTGTTTATTGATTACGGCTTGGTGTTCAATACAATCATTCCAACAATTCTGATTAAAAAGCTGCAGAACCTAGTCGTCTGTACCTCCGTTTGCAACTGGATCCTCAGCTTCCTAACTGGAAGACCACAGTCTGTGCGGATTGGCGATAACATATCCTCCTCACTGACAATCAACACTAATGCCCTCAGGGGCATGTGTTTAGCCCACTGCTCTACTCTCTCTATACCCATGACTGTGTGGCTCAAATAAATTTGCTGACGATATAACCATTGTTAGCAGAATTTCAAATGGTGCTGAGAGGCCGTACAGGAGCAGGATATTTCAGGTAGTTGAGTGGTGTCACAGCAGCAACCTTGCACTCAATATCAGTAAGGCTAAAGGATAAGACGAGGGAACACACACGGACCAGTCCTTATAGAGGGATCAGAAGTGGAGAGAGTGCGCAATTTCAAGCTCCTGGGTTTCAATATCTCTGAGGATCTAACCTGATTCCAACATACCGATGTAACTACAAAGAAGGCAAGACGGTGGCTACATTTCATTAGGAGTTTGAGAAGATTTGGTTTGTCACCTAAAACACTTAAATTTCTACAGATGTACTGTGGAGAGCTTTCTAACTGGGTGCATCACTGTCTGGTATGCAGGAGGCTACAGCACAGGATCAAAGTAAACTGCAGATGGTTGTAAATTTAGTCAGCTCCATCACTAATCTTTGTAGTATCCAGGACATCCTCAAGAAATGATGCCTCAAAAAGGATCCCCATCACCCAGAACAAAGGGCTTAATTAGGAAGGGGAAAAAAGATTATGAGAGAAAGCTGGCAGGAAACATAAAAACTGACTGTAAAAGCTTTTATAGATATGTAAAAAGGAAAAGACTGGTAAAGACAAATGTAGGTCCCCTACAGACAGAAACAGGTGAATTGATTATGGGGAGCAAGGACATGGCAGACCAATTGAATAATTACTTTGGTTCTGTCTTCACTAAGGAGGACATAAATAATCTTCCAGAAATAGTAGGGGACACAGGGTCCAGTGAGATGGAGGAACTGAGCGAAATACATGTTAGTAGGGAAGTGGTGTTAGGTAAATTGAAGGGATTAAAGGCAGATAAATCCCCAGGGCCAGATGGTCTGCATCCCAAAGTGCTTAAGGAAGTAGCCCAAGAAATAGTGGATGCATTAGTGATAATTTTTTAAAACTCTTTAGATTCTGGATTAGTTCCTGAGGATTGGAGGGTGGCTAATGTAACCCCACTTTTTAAAAAGGGAGGGAGAGAGAAACCGGGGAATTATAGACCGGTTAGCCTGACATCGGTGGTGGGGAAACTGCTGGAGTCAGTTGTCAAAGATGTGATAACAGCACATTTGGAAAGCGGTGAGATCATCAGACAAAGTCAGCATGGATTTGTGAAAGGAAAATCATGTCTGACGAATCTCATAGAATTTTTTGAGGATGTAACTAGTAGAGTGGATAGGGGAGAACCAGTGGATGTAGTATATTTGGATTTTCAAAAGGCTTTTGACAAGGTCCCACACAGGAGATTAGTGTGCAAACTTAAAGCACATGGTATTGGGGGTAAGGTATTGATGTGGATAGAGAATTGGTTGGCAGACAGGAAGCAAAGAGTGGGAATAAACAGGACCTTTTCAGAATGGCAGGCAGTGAGTAGTGGGGGGTACCGCAAAGCTCAGTGCTGGGACCCCAGTTGTTTACAATATATATTAATGACTTGGATGAGGGAGTTAAATGCATCATCTCCAAGTTTGCGGATGACACGAAACTGGGTGGCAGTGTTAGCTGTGAGGAGGATGCTAAGAGGATGCAGGGTGACTTGGATAGGTTAGGTGAGTGGGCAAATTCATGGCAGATGCAATTTAATGTGGATAAATGTGAGGTTATCCACTTTGGTGGCAAGAACAGGAAAACAGATTATTATCTGAATCGTGGCCGATTAGGAAAAGGGGAGGTGCAACGAGACCTGGGTGTCATTGTACACCAGTCATTGAAAGTGGGCATGCAGGTACAGCAGGCGGTGAAAAAGGTGAATGGTATGCTGGCATTTATAGCGAGAGGATTTGAGTACAGGAGCAGGGAGGTACTACTGCAGTTGTACAAGGTCTTGGTGAGACCACACCTGGAGTATTGTGTGCAGTTTTGGTCCCCTAATCTGAGGAAAGACATTCTTGCCATAGAGGGGGTACAAAGGTTCACCAGATTGATTCCTGGGATGGCAGGACTTTCATATGATGAAAGACTGGATCGACTAGGCTTATACTCTCTGGAATTTAGAAGATTGAGGGGGATCTTATTGAAACGTATAAAATTCTAAAGGGATTGGACAGGCTAGATGAAGGAAGATTGTTCCCGATGTTGGGGAAGTCCAGAATGAGAGGTCACAGTTTGAGGATAAAGGGGAAGCCTTTTAGGACCGAGGTAAGGAAAAACTATTTCACACAGAGATAACACAAAATAATCTGCAGATGCTGTTGTCAAAGGAACACTCACAATGCGCTGGAGGAACTCAGCAGGTCAGTCCGTCAGCATTAGCATCAGTCCTGACGAAGGGTTTCGGCCCGAAACGTCGACTAATCTTTTCAACTGATGCTGACTGATCTGCTGAGTTCCTCCAGCTCATTGTGAGTGTTCCTTCACACAGAGAGTGGTGAATCTGTGGAATTCCCTGCCACAGGAAACAGTTGAGGCCAGTTCATTGGCTATATTTAAGAGGGAGTTAGATAAGGCCCTTGTGGCTAAAGGGATCAGGGGGTATGGAGAGAAGACAGGTATAGGGTTCTGAGTTGGATGATCAGCCATGATCGCACTGAATGGCAGTGCAGGCTCGAAGGGCCGAATGGCCTACTCCTGCACCTATTTTCTATGTTTCTATGTTTCTTCTCATTGCTACCATCAGGAAGGAGGAACAAAAGCCTGAAGGCACACACTCAACAATTCAGGAACGGCTTCTTCCCCTCTGCCATCCGATTATTCCCGTGAACTTTCTGTAGCTTATTTCAACCCTGTGCAGAGGTACCTAACCTAATGGCGATGCAGCCAGTCAGAATGCTCTCCATGGTCAGTATAAACCATGGGTTATGGTCTAACCCTAACCCTAAGTATAGAGAGACAGCAGGAGGCATAATTATAGCAAAGATGTTTAATGTACAGCAACCGTGCCATTCAGCCCCTTTACCTATGAAGCAAACTAGATGCTCATTAGGATCATTTCTCTTGCAATCACAAGACCCTGTTGGCATTGATAGTGTCAGAAGCTTTCGGCCTGTTTCCCTTGTTTGGTGGGGTGACAGGCAGCACGAGAGCTGTGTAGCCTCAGTTGTAGCGGGAACTAGAGCTCAAGCCATGGGCTTGCCTGCTGCTTCAGTCCAGGGCAGAGACGTCAGAGGCAGTATAGTGTGGCATCCCTTCTTGTTTTGGGGCTGGCCTCTCCTGTTGGTGCTGCCTCCCAGTGTTCAATCAGTGGAATGACAGGCTGGATTGCAGTGGCTGTACAATCAATTTGCAGGACATGTCACTCAAGGTCTTGGACTAAATAATATATGTATTTTTTTGTATGACTATATTTTGTTGCTCACTATTTTGAATGTGCTGTGTATGTTTTGCAATTTGGCTCCAGGGGATCGCTGTTTCGTTTGGCTGTATTCATGACTGGTTGAATGAACTGTGTGCATCAAGTGAGAGTCTACATCACGTAGCAAAGTCCAAAGTTCAAAGTAAATTTATTTTAAAGTACATGCACGTTACCATATACAATCCTGAGATTCATTTTCTTACAGACATGTTCAAGAAAAATAAAGAAACACGTTTGATTTGATGAAAAATGATAGATAAACAAAGACTGACAAAAAAAAACTTAGAAGACAATATGGGCAAAAAATAATACTGAGAGCATGCCTTGTAAGGAGTCCTTGAAAGAGAGATGCCAACACAATTTGGGCTTTCAAATAATCAACCAAAATAACGGGGACAAATTTTACATTATAAACATTGCAATAGAAGATAAACCAGACCCGATGAAAGCAAGAATGTTATTGTATTTTCTTTGCCATAAGGGCAGACAATTAGAACGTGCATCAAGCTCTCAAATGAGACTCCAGAGAATGTGTTGAGCACACCACAGGCAGTTTCCACCCTACCTGTGAATGAAATATTTGATCATTATGCTCTCCTTCCTGACAACCTGGGGTGAGGAGAAGAGTTTGAGGTTTGCTGAAGATCGTTAGCAGGTAATACCAGATCCACCGATCTGATGAACTCAGTTATCAGAAATCAGATTATTTGTGGAGTGGGAAAGCAGCTGAGGGACAGTTTGCAGTGTGAAATGAATGCAGTTTAGCCTTTTACAGACACACAGCACTGTAGAGTTGTCTGTGGTCAGGATGGCCAAGGGCAGGAAATCATCACGATGAAGTGCGAGAGCAGGGAGAGTTCAGCTGGGGTTTTTTAGTTGTTTTGGCTATTGTGGACAGGGTGTGTGTGTGTGTGTGTGTGTTTGTGTGTGTGTTTGTGTGTGTGTTTTGTGTGTGTGTTTGTGTGTGCGCGCGTGTGTTTTTGTGTGTGTTTTTGTGTGTGTGTGTGGTGTGTGTGTGGTGTGTATGTGTGTGTGTGTTTGCGTGTGTGTGGTGTGTATGTATGTTTGTGTATATGTTTTTGTGTGTGTGTTTGTGTGTGCGTGCACGCAATGCATGTGTGTGAGTGCACGTACATCTGTGTGGGTATGTCTGTGTGTGCATGTGTGTATATATGTGTGTGGGTACATGTGCGTGTGTATGTGACTATGTGTGCATGTACTGTATGTAAGTGTGTGTGTGTCTGTTTGTGTGTGCACGCAAAAGGGCACACGTGAGTGCATTAGATCAGCGGTCCCCAACCATCAGGCCACAAAGCATGTGCTACCGGGCCGTGAGGAAACAATATGAGTCAGCTGCAACTTTCCTCATTCCCTGTCACTTGAACATAGGGTTGCCAACTGTCCCGTATTTGCCGGGACATCCTGTATATTGGGCTAAATTGGTTTGTCCCATATGGGGCCGCCCTTGTCCCATATTTCCCCCGCTAAGGTAGAGCGTTCCTATGAAACCTTTTGTGCCAAAATGGCGTAAAGCAAAGAAGAAATTACCATTAATTTATATGGGAACAATTTTTGAGCGTACCCAGACCCAAAAAATAACCTAACAAATCATAACAAATAACACATAAAACCGAAAATAAATAACACTAACATATAGTAAAAGCAGGAATGATATGATAAATACACAGCCTATATAAAGTAGAAATAATGTATGTACAGTATAGTCAGGAAGATGAAAGCAAAACCGATTTGTGGGGAAAAATTCGGCACGTATGCGCATGCGCACACAGGTGCCCGCACAAGGCTTCATGGTCATGGTAGTCTTTCCTGGGGTAAAGTGTCCTGGGATTTGACTGCTACTTTTGTCCCTTATTTGGGAGTGAGAAAGTTGGCAACCCTAACTGTAAAAGACATGTTCAGGTAAGTTTAACCCTACTTGGACACCACCCCCCCGCCCCCCGGTCAGTCGGTCCGCAAGAATATTGTCAATATTAAACCGGTCTGCGGTGCAAAAATGTTGGGGACCCCTGCCTTAGATGAACAAACCATGATGAAGACACAGTTAAATTTGGAGGTGAAGTATGGGGTTAATGGCATGATTCTTAATGGTATAGAGGAACAGGGTGTTCTTGGGGTCTATGTCCATACATCTCTCAAAATTACCCAGCAAGATGATAGGGTTGTTAAGAAGGTGTACAGTGAGTTGGCCTTCATTAGTTGGGGGATTGAGTTCACGAGGTAACGTTGCAGCTCTATAAAACCTTGATTAGACCAGACTTGGTTGTGTTTGGCTCTGGTCACCTCATTATGGGAAGGACGTGGAAGCTTTAGAGAGGGAGCAGAGGGGATTTACCAGGATACTGTCCGGACTAGAAGGCATGTCTTCTGAGGAGAGAGTGACCGAGATAGGGCTGTTCGCTTTGAAATGAAGAAGAGTGAGAGGTAACCTAATCGGGGTGTGCAAGATGATAAGAGGTAAGATCAAGTGGACAGCCAGAGGGTTTTTGCCACGGTGTCAGTGGCTAGTACAAGGGAGCATGACTTTAAGGTGACTGGAGGAAAGTATAGTGGGGGATGTTAGATGCAAGTTTATTACACAGAGTGTGATGAGTCTGTGGAAACCAGTGTCAGGGGTGTGGTGGAGGAAGATACATTAGGGATATTTAAAATACTCACAAATAGGCACATGGATGATAACAAAAATGGAGGAATATGTGGGAAGGAAGGGTTAGATTGCTCTTAGAGTAAGTTAAAAAATCATGCTAGGCTGTGTTCTATAAGAGGGGGTGACAGGCCTCTGGAGCTGAGAAGATGAGACAGACGATTGGATTCCGAACACACTGTACCGAGTGACAAATGAGGTCAGTTCTCCAGAAGGAACACGGAGTACATGTTTCTCACCTCAGGTGAACAGCAGCCTCTCAGTCTGACATGGGAGCAGTGTGTAATATCTCCCAGAGCAAACCATCAATCTGCAAGCACAAATATCAAAGCAACAGGCCATGCTGTTGAAGATCAGCAACGGGACGTCGCTGAAGGCAGTGTGGACAGTCATCCCAAAGACAAGTCAGGGAAGTCTATTAAAGTACGCCAGGGCCAGAGCAATTTCACTCCTCTACCTGGAAGTGTCACGCAGTAGATGGGATTGATGGAGGTACACCATCATTATCATTATGTGTTATGTTACACGACATGAGCAATCATGGTCCAGGACCATGATTGTTCTTGGCAAATTTTTATACACAAGTGGTTTGTCATTGTCTGCTCCTGGGCAGTATCTTTACAAGACAGGTGACCCCAGCCATTATCAACACTCTTCAGAGATTGTCTGCCTGGCGTCAGTGGTTGCATAACCAGGACCTACGGCCATCCACCACCTGCTGAAAACATTGAACAATACAGCACAGGAACAGGCTATTCATCCCACAATGTTGTACCCAACCAGCTAAAAAGCAAATCAAAAGCACACAAACACAAATCCCTCCTACCTACACCATGTCCATATCCCTCCATCTTCCTCACATCCATGTCCCTATCTAAACATCTCTTAAAAGCCTCGAATGTATTTGCCTCAACCACCATACCAGGTAGTGCATTCCAGGCATCATGTGACCCTGATCGGGGTGAGGGAGAGGTTTGGGGGGGCTAAGCAGGTACTACATCTTCCCCAAGGATAACCTGCAGGCTAGCGGAAGGAAGGAATGCCTTACACCTCATTTGCTAGAGACATATCTCTACCCCGCCACCCATGACTGCTAAAATAATACCAGAAGTCATTCAGCCCATCGAACTGCTCCTCCATTCAATTATGGTTGATTTATTTTTGCTCTGACTATGATCTGGATTCTTTGGTACGATAAGATGGTCTCTTGACCTCACAATGCGCCTCGTAATGATCTTGTATGTTATATTTACCTGCACTGCACTTTCTCTGTAGCTGTTACACTTTATTCTGCATTCTGTTATTGTTTTACCTTGTTCTACCTCAATGAACAATGTAATGACCCAGTCTGTGTGAACAGTATGCAAGACAAGCTTCTCAGTGTATCTTGGTACCATAAGATAATAAGACCTTAAGATATATGAGCAGAATTAGGCTATTTGGCCCTTTAAGTCTGCTCCGCCATTTCATCATGGCTGATCCATTTTTCTTCTGAGCGCCTATTTTCCGCCTTCTCCCTCTATCCCTTCATAACAGAACGAATCAAGAATCTATCAACCTCTGCCTTAAATATGCCCAATGAAACATGAAACTATTCAACCAGTTGTAATTCCAAAACTCCTTGCCCTACTCTGCTGTGCAACAGATCCAGTCGTATTGCCAGCGATCTGGAAGCCGCTGTCATTTTCTCTCCAGAGGCCATTCCACTCTTCCAACACAGTATTATTTCTTTGAGGGGGACAACCGCAGGACTCCCCTGCTCTCCCTCTTATCTGCCTGACTGAACCTTTGATGGGACCGCTTGCCTGAAAGACCTCTCTATAACCCTTTCTGCCTCCTAAATATTCCTCCTCCTCCTCACCCAGTTAGAGCAGCTATGATCAGATATGAATGGTGGGGCAGATTTGAGGGGTGCTGTTGTCTTTGCACACTTTCTGTATCTGCACATAGTTCTATAGACCCCATTACAGTCCAAGACACAGGGCTTGTTTGCGGTTTTCTTTCCAATGAGTTCCCTATCTGTGAAACTCCAGACTGGTAAACCCATACAGTGAGAATCATTTGGTTGTCTGACCACAGATTTACTCTTCTCCTTCTCAAAGACCAATCAACCTGTGTAGAACAGGTTCTTGATCAGTATGCGAAGAAAAGGCAGGAGAATGAGGTTGAGAAGGATAATAAATCAGCCATGATGGAATAGCAGAGCAGGCTCATTGGACTGAATGGCATAAGCCTGCTCCTATATCTTATGGCCTAACACAGAACAAGAGCTGACCTTAACCCACCACGTCTGTGCCTAACATGATGCCAATTTAAACTGCATATCTGCTGCCTCTGGTCCATATCCTTCCATTACCTACCTGTCCAGGTGTCTGTTAACAGCCTCTTAAACTTTCTAATCATACCTGCTTTCCCCGTCCCTCTGGCAGTGCATTTCAGACACATACCACTCTGTGTAAGAAACATGCCACATAAGTCTTCCAAGATTCATAGAATTTCTGAGATGCCACCCATCCAGCCAGCATCCTCTTTGACCTTCTACCATCCAATATATAAAAACAAGAACAGTCCGGGTGGGAAACAGGTTCTTCCCTCAGGCCATGAGGGTTCTGAACTCCCTGCCACATCACATTCGAAATGTCACTGGATAACTTCTACTGTACCCTGCAATATTTAGTTAATGCACTTTACTTTGTTTATCTATGCGTAACTCATTTTGAGATTTTATCCTCCTTTCCAAAGTTATTGTGTGTTCTGTGTACTACTGTGCTTTGTACCCTGGTTCAGAGAAATGTTGTCTTGTTTGATTGTATACACTCACTTGATTTGATGTCATCTAAAACTTTGAAAATCTTCTATAGATGCACAGTAGAGAGTATTCTGACTGGATGCACCACGGCCTGGTATGGAAACACCAATGTCCAAGAATAGAAATGCCTGCAAAAAGTGCTGGATATAACCCAGTCTACCACAGGAAAATCCCCTCCCCACCAATGAGTACATCTATGAGACGTGCTACCATAAGAAAGCAGCAGCCATCATTAAGGAGCCTCGCCATCCTGGGCAAGCTCTCTTCTCACTGTCACCATCAGGACGAAGGTACAAGAGCCTCAGGTCCCTCACCATCAGGTTCAGGAACAGTTATTACCCCACAACCATCAGGCTCCTGAACCAGTGTGGATAACTTCACTCACCACAATGAGCCTCAGGTCCCACACCACCAGGTTCAGGAACAGTTATTACCCCACATCCATCAGGCTCCTGAACCAGTGTGGATAACTTCACTTACCACAATGATCCTCAGGTCCCACACCACCAGGTTCAGGAACAGTTATTACCCCACAACCATCAGGCTCCTGAACCAGTGTGGATAACTTCACTCACCACAATGAGCCTCAGGTCCCACACCACCAGGTTCAGGAACAGTTATTACCCCACAACCATTAGGCTCCTGAACCAGTGTGGATAACTTCACTCACCTCAACACTGAACTGATCTCTGAACACAACTTATGGACTTTCAAGGACTTTGCGACTCATGATTTCAGTATTATTTATTTACTTATAGATTAATTATTATTCAGTGATTCTATTTTGTATTTGCAGTTTGTCTTCTTTTGCCTTTTGATTGTTTGTCAGTAGTTTTTCATTGATTCTATTGTATTTCTTCGTTCTACTGTAAGTGCCTGTGTTGCAGTGTGCCAGCTACATGGTGCGCTGTGACAAGAAAGCAATATCCATCATCAGCAACTCCCACCACCCAGGACATCCTCCCTTCTCACTGCTACCATCAGTAAGGAGGTACAGGAGCTTCAGGACATGAACTACCAGGTTCAGAAACAGATACTATCCCTCAACCATCAGGCTATGGAACAAAAAGGGATAACTTCACTCAACATCACTTGCCCATCACTGAACTGTTCCCACAACCTATGGTCTCACTTTCAAGGACTCTTTATCTCATATTCTCGATATTTATTCCTTATTTATTTATTTATTGTTCTTTCTTTCTTTTCTTTGTATTTGCAGTTTGTTGTCTTTTGCATACTGGTTGTCCACCCCCACTGGTGTGGTCTTTCATTGATTCTATTATGGCTATTGGATTTATTGAGTATGCCCACAAGAAAATCAATCTCAGGGTTATTTATGGTAACATATATGTACGTTGATAGTAAAGTTACTTTGAACTTACAATGACTCCCCTTCAGATGTAGCACCAACACAGTACAAAAAAAAATTAGCAAGGCAAGGAGCAGAGGAGCTCAAAGTCTGAAAATTTGCCATCACATTATGCTTGTCCCATTGGAGATCTACTCCAGAGCTGTGCTGGCGCATCGCATTTCTGGAGAACTCACCCCCTCCATCTCCACCCCACCGATATAGAATTATCAGTGCGTTCCGGACACACGTGACTTCACTCAGGACCAGGAAGAGATGGACCTGGGAAATAATTCATAAACTCTGTAGCTCGGGTGATCGACGGTTGCGTTGAGCTGTTCTCTGATCTTGACAATTCACTTGCAAACATTTCATTACCATTTGAGGAGACATCGTCAGAGTGCTGTTAATTCTGATATGCCCTCCAATTGCTTGATCTTTACATATTCATCAATCATTACGGAAACTCGGTTGTGATCTTGGGAGGGGACCTCATCACTGATCGTTTGTGTGGCGAACTCTGTGCCTTGTGGTCTGGAATTTTGCCCGTATCGGCTCATAAATAGGATCAGGGTCGACATGTTTGTTTACAGAATTGTTCAAGGAAAACCCACACTCCTGGAATTCTCTTGTTTTCTTGCGCCCCAACTTTCACTGATGCCCAGCCGAATTTGTGCCCCTTTCATCTCTACCCATGAAGGTTGAAAGGGGCACAAATTCGAGTGGGCATCAGTGAAAGCTGTGGCGCAAGCAAACATGCGGCATGCAAGAGAATTCCTAGAAGTGTGGTTTTCAGCAAATAATTCTGTAAACAGACATGTAAACTTCGAGCAACATACATCAAAGTTGCTGGTGAACGCAGCAGGCCAAGCAGCATCTATAGGAAGAGGTACAGTCAACGTTTCAGGCCAAGACCCTTCGTCAGGAGGGTCTCGGCCTGAAACGTTGACTGTACCTCTTCCTATAGATGCTGCTTGGCCTGCTGCGTTCACCAGCAACTTTGATGTATGTTGCTTGAATTTCCAGCATCTGCAGAATTCCTGTTGTTTGCATGTAAACTGCGATCCCACTTAAGAGCCGATGTGGGCAAAATTCCAGACCAGAACACAATAAGTTCACCATACAACAAATCAGCATTGAGATTTCCTCCCCACATCACAACTGAGCTTCTGTAATGATAATCAATCAGCCGATTGATAAGGCCAAGCATTTGGAGGACATAGCACAATTAACAGCGCACTGATGATGTCTCCTCATATGGTGATGAAACATTTGCTAGTAAATTGCCAAGACTGGAGAACAATTCAACCCAACTAGAGATGAACTTTGACATAAAGACCTGTTCGTCATGTCCATGGTCTCTGAGAGGGCACAAAGTTACATGTAACTTGAAGACGATACAACTATCCATCATTCAGAAATTTGGAAGTTGAAATCTGCACAAAATGAAAACATGGCCCAACCAATTCATCAGCAGAACCTTCATTACTGTTGGGATATCGTCCGACCAAAAAAGAATCAGTTTCAAAGCACTATTTCAGACCCTAAGTAATGATGGCTCTTGCTGATTAATGTAGAACTTTCAAAACATTTATTAAATTCTGACAGTCCAATATTCTGCCTCTTGGAGAAGGCAGTATGAATGATTTAAAAACATGCTGAAGTTTTCATGAGGACGAAGAATGAATTAGTCTTTCTCACAAGGAACAGTGAAATGTCAACTCCTATCAGGCGGACTCAACGTATGCTTGAGGTAAATATTAATGACTCTGAGCAGTTTCTGTCCTGGTTCAGGGAGGGATAAGGGCTGCAGACACTGAGAAGTGGTGATGCAAGGAGTGCACCTTCTCCAAATACACGAGGACAAAATATCTCGGAAGCATCATGATGACTAGCCCACAATGCCCCCAGCCTAGGGGAAAGGAAACCCTCACTGATGAAGGCTTTTGGGAAACTTAGGGCTGAAGTTCTTCTCCAGCACATTAGACTTTCCACATATAGTGTGACTTGGGAGTCCCTAAAGGTTAAATTGCAGGTTGAGTCAGTGGCGAGAAAGGCAAAAGTAATGTTAGGCAAAAGCAATATTGAATATTGAAAGGCCTGGATAGAGTGGACTTTGAGAGACAGTTTCCTAGAGTGGGGGGAATCTAGGACTTGACCATTAGGAAATGCCCTCTCCATATCTACTCCATCTAGGCATTTCATGATTCTTCTAAAATGCAATGAATACAGTCCCAGAGTCATCAAACGCTCCTCATACATTAACTTTTTCATTCCTGCTTTCATTTTTGTGAGCCTCCTCTGGACCATCTCTTTGTAAAGAAGGCTTTTGGCACCCTGGCATTCATAAATCAAAGTATTGAGTATAGGAGTTGGGACGTTATGGGGAGGTTGTTTAAGACATCGGTGAGGCCAAATTTGGAGTATTGTGTACAGTTCTGGTCACCTAATTATAGGAAGGATATCAGTAAGATTGAAAGAGTGCAGAGAAGATTTACTAGGATGTTGCTGGGTCTTCAGGAGTTGAGTTACAGGGAAAGATTGAACAGGTTAGGACTTTATTCCTTGGAGCGGAGAAGAATGAGGGGAGATTTGATAGAGGTTTACAAAATTATGAGGGATATAGACAGAGTAAATGTGAATAGGCTCTTTCCACTTAGATTAGGAGAGATAAATACGAGAGGACATGGCTTTAGGGTGAAAGGGGAAAGGTTTAGGGGGAACATTAGGGGGAACTTCTTCACTCAGAGAGTGGTGGGAGTGTGGAACGAGCTGCCATCTGACGTGGTAAATGTGGGCTCACTCTTAAGTTTCAAGAATAAATTGGATAGGTACATGGATAGGAGAGGTCCGGAGGCTTATGGACTGGATGCAGGTCAATGGGACTAGCGGAATAATGTTTTGGCACAGACTAGAAGGGCTGAATGGCCTATTTTCTGTGCTGTAGTGTTCTATGGATCTATGGTTCTCATGCCAGTTCAACGTTTCTTATATAATGGCCCAGAACTACTCACAATACTCTAAGTACAGTGCTTTTCTATGAACACCTTAAAATTAATCTCCCTGGTATTTCACATCAAAGTTGCTGGTGAACGCAGCAGGCCAAGCAGCATCTCTAGGAAGAGGTACAGTCGATGTTTCAGGCCGAGATCCTTCGTCAGGACAAAGGGTCTCAGCCTGAAACGTCGAATGTACCTCTTCCTAGAGATGCTGCCTGGCCTGCTGCATTCACCAGCAACTTTGATGTGTGTTGCTTGAATTTCCAGCATCTGCAGAATTCCTGTTGTCTCCCTGGTATTTGCCATTTCTTTGGAATGATTTGCCCCTAGGGCAAAGTCTCTGGTTGTCTATTTGATCTGTGCTTCTTATCATCTTGTACACCACTTTCAAGTCACCTCTCGTCCTCCTTTGCTTCAAAGAGAAAAGATCTAGCTTGCTCATTAGTTCCTCATGAAACATGCTCTCTAATCCAAGCTGTTTCCTACAAATTTTCTCCACGCCTTCCCTGATGCCACGTGGCTTTCTAAAGATTTCATACTCTCCCCATTCCCACAAACTCAAGTGAAGATGTTAAACTCCCACACGCAGAACAGGAAATCCAGAGGAAAATCCCATGGTCCATTGTACAGGAGCATGCTGGGAGTTCAATATTGGTAACGCAGACCAGGAATTTGACTTCATCGCCCATATGGCAAGAGCTTCGCAAGACCTGAAGCGTCGACTGTTTATTCATTTCCATGGATGCTGTCTGATCTGCTGAGTTCCTCCAGCATCTTGTGTGTGTTGCTCAAGAAGGTTCTCAAAATAAGTCACGACTTATCCACTCGTAGCACTCATATCCCTAAAGACCAAAGAAATGCGAGCCAATAGAATTCAAAGGTCAACCGGAGGGGTAGCCAATCTGTACTGAGGCAAGCAAATGGGGGCCTATATAAATGTGAGCACTCCCAGACTGAAACACCAACAACTGTGCACTGGGGATGTCTCCTCGACTGGAGATGAAACGTCTGCAAGCTAATCGCCAAGCTCGGCGAGCACCACAGCATCAAACTCATATCCTTTCCTATTCATTACTAGGCCTCTGGATCGTGGATTGAGAGAGCAAAGTATGAATTAAGATCTCAGCAATTTCTTGGATCTTACAGATCTTGTGATGTAAGGTTAGGGTGTCCTCGCAGTGATCTGGAAGACATTATCTATTCCCAATGATCAGAGTCACCTGAGGGTCCATAACCTGAGTTACAAATCCCTGAGAGATGTTACCCAGGATACGGTCACCTGACTGTCAGTCACCTGGGAAACAGACACCTGAGAGATGTTACCTTGGACACGGTCACTTTAGTGTCCATCACCTGGGAAACAGACATGTTCCAGAGGAAATGGATTTCTGAGGGACTGTTGCCTTTGAAAGCATCGACACCAGGGCATGCATCAGCTGGGAAGCTGATACCCGAGGGTTTGTTACCTGGGAGAACAACAGCTCAGTGTATTACCAGCAACAGTCTGTATACAGTATGCGCTGTGAGCCTCGAGCCTTCCTCCTCTGAGAAATAATCAGGCCTGTCTTCCTCTGCCTTCCTGAATGCATTTTTAAAATAGTTCTCCCAGTGCAATTTCAGAATCCTAGGCACGCTTTAAAACCCAAGTCATGTTGACATCCAACAGATACTATGTGGGGACTGAAACAATTACTGGGTACTACACAGAGAGATCTAAGACGTGGGGATACTGAAGGTGTCGGGAATTGCTTTGATATATCATATTAATGTTCCCTGACACAGCTACTTTGCTGAAAAATAGCTTTTAGTCCTGTAATTGCACTTAGACTCTAATCTAAAACCATTCATTTGATACCATGCCCATTGGTACTCAGGCTAGGTTCTGTCGATGGCTTCTCTGATAATTGCTGAGAACTTCCATCAGGAGTTCTGTTCTGGAGCTGGGGATCCAAGTGACAGTCTGTAACAAAACAACTCCATTTCCTTTTCAAGAGCTTAATCATGCAGTTTGTATTCAGGGCACATCTCCGTGCCCTGCTGGCAAGGGATTGTCGGGAGCAGTTTTGGGAGCCTTATTTGAGAAAGGATTTGCTGACATTGGAGAGAGCTCAAGAATGATTCTGAAAAGGAAGGACTTATTGTATGAGGAGTCTAATGGCTCACTGGGGTCTAGAAGAATGAAGGGGGTAATCTGATTGAAACCTATCAAATGTTGAAAGGCTTAGATCAAGTGGACGTGGGGAGGGTATTTTCAATAGTGGTGAAGTCCAGAACCAGAGAGAACAGCCACAGAATAGAGGGACGTAAGTTTAGAGCGGAGATGAGGAAGAATTTCTTTAGCCAGAGGGTGATAAATCTATGGAATTTGTTGCCACAGGTGCCTGTAGCAGCCAGATCATTGAGTGTATTTAAGGTGAAGGTTAATAGGTTCTTGATTAGTCAGGGCATCAAAGGTTATGGGGAGAAATTTCAGGATGTATATTGTATACATTTCTCTCAAAAGTGCTTCGAGAGATTGGTTATGGCACACATCAACCACAGCCTACCGGTCAACCTCGATGCTTTGCAATTCGCCTACCGGAGCAACAGGTCAACGGCAGATGCCATCTCTCTGGCCCTACATTCCTCCTTAGAACACCTGGAGAATAAAGACGCATAAGTAAGGCTCCTTTTCATTGACTACAGCTCTGCCTTTAATACCATTACTCCAAATAAACTGATTCCTAAGCTCTGGAACCTGGGCCTTAGCACTCAGATCTGCAGCTGGATTTTCAACTTCCTCACAGACAGGACCCAGGCTGTAAAAATAGGGGACAAGCTCTCCTCTACAATCACTCTGAGCACCGGTGCCCCACAAGGCTGTGTACTCAGCCCCCCTGCTGTACTCACTGTACACCCATGATTGTGTAGCCAAGTTTCCATCAAACTCAATATATAGGTTTGCTGATGACACAACAATTGTAGGCCGTATCTCAGGTAATGATGAGTTTGAGTACAGAGAGGAAATTAAGAACCTGGTGGCATGGTGCGAAGACAATAACCTATCCCTCAGCGTCAGCAAGACAAAGGAATTGGTTGTTGACTTCAGAAGGAGTAGCGGACCGCACGACCCTATTTACATCGGTGGTGCACAAGTGGAACAGGTCAAAAGCTTTAAGTTCCTCGGGGTCAATATCACAAATGACCTGACTTTGTCCAATCAAGCAGAGTTCACTGCCAAGAAGGCCCACCAGCGCCTTTACTTCCTGAGAAAACTAAAGAAATTTGGCCTGTCCCCTAAAACCCTCACTCCGTAGAGAGCATTCTTCTAGGGTGCATCACAACCTGGTATGGAAGATGTCCTGTCCAAGACCGAAAGAAGCTGCAGAAGATTGTGAACACGGCGCAGCACATCACACAAACCAATCTTCCGTCCGTGGACTCACTTTACACCGCACGCTGTCGGAGCAGTGCTGCCAGGATAATCAAGGACAAGACCCACCCAGCCAACAACCTTTTCGTCCCTCTTCCCTCTGGGAGAAGGCTCAGGAGCTCGAAGGCTCGTACGGCCAAATTTGGGAACAGCTTCTTTCCAACTGTGATAAGACTGCTGAATGGATCCTGACCCGGATCTGGGCCGTACCCTCCAAATATCCGGACCTGCCTCTCCGTTTTTTTTGCACCACCTTACTTCCCATTTTTCTATTTTCTATTTATGATTTATAATTTAAATATTTAATATTTACTAATTTTAACTATTTTTAATATTTATAATATTTAATATTTGTAATCCAGGGAGTGGGAAGCGCAGAATCAAATATCGCTGCGATGATTTACGTTCTAGTACCAATTGTTTGGCGACAATAAAGTATAAAATATATTAAATGTACTTATTGAAACCTATTGAAAGCAAGCGATTGGGGTTGAGAGATAATAAATCAGCCACGATGGAACAAATGGTGGAGCAGACTTGATGGGCCAAATGGCCTAATTCTGCTCAGGCTCTTAGGGAGCACAGAGAGGACAAGGGAGGTAGGGTATTGTAACCCACATAAAATACTGGAGGAAATCAGCAGGTCAGGCAGTATCTATGGAAAGGAACAAACAGTCAATGTTTCAGCCCAAAGGGTCTCAGTCCAAAAGATTGACGATGTGTTCATTTCCATGGATGTTGCCTGACCTGCTGAGTTCCTCCAACATTTTGTTTATGTGTTGTGCTGGATTTTCAGCATTGAATCAGAGAATCATAGAAAAATATAGCACAGAAACAGGCCCTTTGGCCCATCTAGACTGTGCAGAACCATTTAAATTACCTAATCCCATTGTTCTCCATACCGCTTCCATCCATGTACCTATCCGAACTTCTCTTAAACATTCAAATCCAGCTTGCATGCACCACTTATGCTGGCAGCTCATTCCACACTCTCACCCACCCCCCGAGTGAAGTTTCCCCTCATGTTCCCCTTAAACTTTTCACCTTTCACTCTTAACCCATGACCTCTGGAAAAAGCCTGCTTGCATTTACCCTACCCTTACCTTCAAAATTTTGTATACCTCCACCAAATCTCCTCTCAATCATCTATGTTCCAAGGTATAAAGTCCTAACCTATTCGATCATTCCTTGCAACTCAGGTCCTCCAGACCTGGCAACACCCAGATTCGGTGTTTTCAGAATCTCTTGTGTGTAGGTAGAGTATTGCACCAACTGGTAGATGATGGTAATGGCTGCAGTCTGTGGCCACTTAACCAGCCTGAACAGTGTGAGTTTGAAGCCAGGAGCCAGCCTTTCTGCACAGGACCTTACACTGGAATCCTAAAATTTCCCATTCATCAATGCAGTATTGTAACAGTCAGTCACAACAGCAGCACTTCTCCAAAGCAAATCTGGGATAATTAGCTGTGAAGAGAAATTGTTGACCTGAAAAGTTAATTCTGCATCTTGCCAGTATTTCCAGTATTTCCTGATTCTATTTTAGACTTCCAATTTCCACAGTTGGAGATGAATGATGACTTAATCCATTTTGGAGACATTGCTGAGGAAGGGCTGTCCCCTTCCTCAAACATGGGTGTTTGGTGACTGGCACACGGTTCTAATCCAGCTCATGCAAGGACTGAAGGAGCTGGCGGGCGAAGCAGAACTGAAAGGCGTCCTGGTGGGATGTTGATTGGAACACAGGATGACAAGTTTTAGCCAAGCTTCTCAGCGCTCATGGCAGGTACTCTGGTCCGCATACAGGTCTATGCAGCTCATAGGACCATATGATAGGGGAGCAGAATTAGGCCATTCAGCCCATCAAGTCTGCTCTGCCATTTCATCGTGGCTGATCCATTTTCCCTCTCCGCCCCAGCCTCCTGCCCTCTCCCCATATCTCTTCATGCCCTGACTAATCAAGAAACTATCAATCTCTGCCTCAAATATACCCAGTGACTTGGCCTACATTGCCAGCTGTGGCAACAAATTCCACAGATTCACCACTCCCTGGCTAAAGAAATTCCTCCTCATCTCTATTATGAAAGGACGCATCCCTATTCTGACGATATGTCCTTTGGTCTCAGTCTCCTCCGCCATGAGAAACATGCACTCCATCAACATTCGATAGGTTTCAATGAGGTCATCCCCCATTCTTCAGAATTCCAGTGAGTACAGTCCCAGGGCCATCAAATGCTCCTCATATGACAAACCTTCCAATCCCAGAATCGTTTTCGTGAACCTCCTTTGAACTGTCTCCAATGTCAGCACATCCTTTCTGGGAAAAGGGGCCCAAAACTGCTCACAATACTCCAAGTGAGGCCTCGCCAGTGTTTTATAAAACCTCAACATTGCATTCTTACTTCAGGACTTTGCAGAGCCTGGAGATTAATGGGAAGCTACGTTCACTGCTGTTTGTGTAGAGTTGGGGTATGCGTTTGTCAATGGCTGTGGAACTGAGGTGGCTGGAGAGAGTTGAGGTAGATTACAGCCACGATCTATCTAAAAGGGTGAACAGTTTCAAGGGCTCAAAGAGTCTCTTTCAAGTTCTAGGTAATGAGGGTGTTTAAACGCAAACAACAGGAATTCTGCAGATGCTGGAAATTCAAGCAACACACATCAAAGTTGCTGGTGAACGCAGCAGGCCAGGCAGCATCTCTAGGAAGAGGCGCAGTCGACGTTTCAGGCCGAGACCCTTCGTCAGGACTAACTGAAGGAAGAGTGAGTATCCCTTACTCACTCTTCCTTCAGTTAGTCCTGACGAACTCACTCTTCCTTCAGTTAGTCCTGACGAAGGGTCTCGGCCTGAAACGTCGACTGCGCCTCTTCCTAGAGATGCTGCCTGGCCTGCTGCGTTCACCAGCAACTTTGATGTGTGTTGTAATGAGGGTGTTGATTTTTTCGCAGATTAAGGCAGCATGGTAGGATGCTATTACAGAACAAGGTTCAATTCCCGCTGATGTAAAATAAGTCAAAATAATAGTAAATAAATAAACAATAAATATTGAGAACACACAATGGAGAGTCTTGCGGAGTGGGTCCATTGGTTGTAGGAACAGTTCAGTGGTGGGGTGAGTGAGGTTGAGTGTAGTTATCCCCTGTTTCAAGAGCTGATGATTATGAGTTAATAACTGTTCCGGAACCTGGTGGTGTGAGTCCTGAGGCTCCTGTGCCTTCTTCCTGATGGCAGCAGTGAGAAGAGAGCATGGCCTGGGTGGTGGGGGTCCTTGATGATGGATGCTGCTTTCATGTGACTGCATTTCATGTAGATGTGCTTAATGGTTGAGAGGGCTTTACTCATGATGGACTGGGCTGTATCCATTACTTTGTGTAGGATTTTCTATTCAAAGGCCATGATGCAACCAGTTGGCTTATACTCCACTGCACATCTATAGAAGTGAGATTAGGGTTAGGGTTGGTATGTTGAGGGCATGTTATTTTGGCTCCAAAGGCACAGCAACACAATCCTCTCTGATGCAATTTGACGTAAAATGTTACATTTCACTTTATGGAGTCATACAACACCACAGCACAAAAACAGGTTCTTCAGCCTCTGAAAGTTCGTTCCACACTCTCACCTCTGGTGTGTTTTGCTGTTTCGATGTACATGTAACAAATATAGTTAATCTTTAAAAGTAGCTAGGTTCCTGAAGTAACTAACCAGCTGGATCCTCATCCACCTTCTCAACATTTCAACGTTCAATGTTTAGGAGAAGCTTGGCTCAGTACATGGATGGCAGGGGTATAGCAGGCTACGGTTCCGGTGCAGGTCAATGGGAGTAGGCAGTTTAAGTGGCTTGGCATAGACTAGATGGGCTGAAGGGCCTGTTTCTGTGCCGTCTCGATGACTGTATATCAGCCAATGGGTTAGTTACCAACACCAACCTCCCTTACGTGGGGAGATGTTAAGACTTGTAAGACAACAGGGCATCCGATGTTTAATTTGGATTTCTCACACAGCGTGTCAGTTAGGCCTCCATGTTCAGAGGGCGGATTATTGCTTTCAACCAATTGGAGGCAACACTGAGTTAGTGTCCAGCTAACTCTTTCTGTGAGATTGGTGCCTCCATCCATTATCCTCCATGTTCACTCTCCCCCCACTCCACTACTTCACTGTAGACTGTACACTGTAGTGGTACACACTACAGTCATTGTAATCTGTACTATTTACAAAGTGCACTGCTATTAATCACCAACTACACCTCCTGACCCTGATAAGACCATAAGAACACAAGATATAGGAGCAGAATTAGGCCATTTGGCCCATCGAGTCTGCTCCACTATTTCATCATGGCTGATCCATTTTCCCTCTCAGTCCAAGTCTCCTGCCTTCTCTCCATATCCCTTCATGCCTTGATTAATCAAGAATCTATCAACCTTTGTCTTAAATAATAAAGTTCAGAAGTTAAATTTTTGATCAAAGTACGTACATTTCACCATATACAATCCTGAGATTCATTTTCCTGTGGGCATACTCAGCAAACCTTTAGAATAGTAACTGCAAACAGGATCAATCGTGCGGCCTCCACAGCCTACCACTCTCTTGCTAAACAGATTTGTCCTCATTTCTGTTCTAGAACTCCCCTCTATTCTGAGGCTGTACCCTCTGGTCTTAGACTCTCCTCACCATAAGAAACATCCTCTCCACATCCATTCTGTCAAGGCCTTTCAACAGTCGAAAAGTTTCAATGAGATTTTCCCCTCATTCTTCCGATGGACCGAGGGCAGTGAGCAAAGGGGGCAAAGCACCACCTTCAGGTTCTCTTCTATGCTACACACTACCTTGACATGGAAATCTATCCAACAGTCTTCCACCATCACTAGGTCACTGGGTCTAAATCCCAGCACATACTTCCTGATAACATCTTGTTGGATTAGACTGTTTAATTGTCACTTTCTTTGCAGCTAAACAATTAATTGCCTGCTTGTCTTTTATATCACTAGTACAGGTGTGGAGATCCTCTTGTCCTTATCTAACACCCCATGAGACTTTGCATCCAGCACACCCTTCCCCACAACTTCCACTATCTCCAAAGGAATTTTACCACCAAACACATCCTTACTTCCCTCCTCTCTCTGTGGGTGCCCGTTTGTCCCTTCCCCACAACTTCCACTATCTCCAAAGGAATTTTACCACCAAACACATCCTTACTTCCCTCCTCTCTCTGTGGGTGCCCGTTTGTTCCTCCCCACTAATCTCCCCTCCCCCCCAGCACTTATACCTGCAAGTGGCCAAAAGGCTACACCTGCTCATTCACCTCCTCCTTCATCTTCATTCAGGGCCCCAACCAGTCCTTCCAGGTGAGGCAACACTTCACCTGCGAATCTGTTGGAGTCGTCTATTGTGTCTGGTGCTCCTGATGTGGCCTCCTCTATATTCGTGAGACCTGTTGTAAATCGGGCGGGGGGGGGGGACTGCTTCATCGAGCACTTCCGATCCATCTGCTAGAAGTAGAATTTCCTGGTGGCCAAACATTTTAATTCTGATCCTCATTACCATCCCGACATGTTGGTCCATGGTCTCCTTTTGTGCCAAGATGAGGACTTCATCAGGGTGGAGGAGCAATACCTGATCTTTCGATCCGATGGCATAAATATCGACTTCTCCTTCCATTAAAAAATTCCTTCCCCTCCCTCTTCTATTACCTACTCCGACCTCTTATTTCTTCACACCTACCTATCACCTCCCCCTGTGCCCCTTTTCCTTCTCTTTCTCCTATGGCCTACTCTCCTCTCCAGCCCTTTACCTTTCCCACCCACCTGGCTTGACCTATCACCTCCCAGCTGCCCTCCTTGCCCTCCCCACACCTCTTTATTCTGTCACTTTCCTCCTTCCTTCTCAGTCCCGATGAAGGGTCTCAGCCCGAAACATCAACTGTTTATTCATTTCCATAGCTGTCGGCTGACCTGCTGAGTTCCTCCAGCATTTTGTGTGTGTGTTACCAAAGATGATCTATGCATGTTATCATAGTATATATGCATGTATATATCAAGTAACATCTCTTCCTCCTGTGCACCAAAGAGAAAAGTCCTCGCCTCCATTCTTTCCTCCCAAGACATGCTATTTAATCCAGGCAACATCTGGGTAAATCTCCTCTACACACTCTCTAAGTCAGGATGGACAAGAAATACTGTCCTGGGATGAACTTCCACAGCCAAATAAAGAAACAAGGAAAAATAACAAAGGAAGAACGGACTGCTAGGTGATACTGTGTGTGCTGTGGAAGGGCAAAGTCCAGGCAAGGATATCCTGCAGAGACAGTACAGGCGAGGCAGGCAGGAAAATGTCTTTGAAGAGCATAGCTTCCCTTTGCCAACCATGGGTCTGGAGACGAGATAAGTGATCCAAGCCGCATACACATACTAACTAAGGGACAATTAATTTACTAGCTTCAAAGAATCATCGGTGGTCAGCTTATAGTTTTTTAACACCTCTGTTGTGAATCAGGATTGTTCTTGCCAATATGCCCAAGTTCATAAATTCAGAGTACATTGATTTTTGAAGTACGAGGGGTGATTGATAGGTTCGTGGCCTAAGGAGATGAGTTATTAACTTCAAACTTTCTGCATAATCACTCAAAGAGTTGAACTGCATGTGCTGGATCTGGTGCTACTTTAATTTAGTTTTTTTTAATTTAATTTTAAGGCACAATTAGGGTTTAGGGCAATGGATAACAGAGCGACTATCTACCATCGCCAGATACTGCTACAATACAGAGATCGCCCGAAAACAAACCTTCATGAAGAGCCGCTGGTTAAGTTGCGTGACCTCGGCTTGCTGAGAGAATCAGCCCTCGGAGTCGCCTGATGCCAGTGGCCAGAGGTGGGGACATCGTAAGCGGTGTGCGAGGAAGCGGAAGCGAGGCGAGTGGGCAGGAGTCATGCCAGGAAAAAAGCAAGCCCTAGCCAGCCAGCTCTCCCGTCCATTCTGCTCTCCAATGGACAT